>NC_141066.1:37743296-37983296 GCF_041138505.1 Cibotium barometz
TGGAAATGTGAATTTCCCTACCAAAGTATATGCACTAAATCTATGGTGAGTGGGCAAGGCCAAATGATTCATCACGTTGATGCTTGTGATTAAGAAAAATTTCAAAACTCTGAAAATTGTCTTTATCTACAAAATCTCAAGATAAGGCCATAGGTGGAGTGTTAGGAAAAGCTCTACATGATAGAGAAAAGGCCTGAGACCTATAGTGCCAATACACATTGAGCACCACATTGGGTACTCTTGAGAATGTTGAGAGCCAAAATGAGGAGAATCATGCTTTAGACCAAGTCTTTGGGAATAAATTAGGGAATGAAGTTTCAATGCCTCCATCTCAAATTGAGTGGGAAACTAAAACTAAAAGTAAAATTGAGCCATCCATAGTTCCATTTGAGGATCCTATTAAAGTTTGGCTAGATTTCCCTAAGGGAAAAAATGTTGAACATAAAAAAAACACGGTATCCGAGAGGAAACTTGGGTATCCTTGGAACAACTCACACTCACCCCTAGACACATTGACGTGATAGCTGCTAGTGGGGAATACATGGAAACATGGAGTTATTTCACTATCCTTATTGAGGGGATTAACATAGAATGGGAGTTCCAGGTTCCTCCTTGACCTTGACAAAATTATCTTGGGTGGTTTTTGGATAAGCTGTTCTCAGTACTCTTTTAACCTATCAATGTAAATTGTCACCTTAGAACACATAGCGAATACATCCACCTAGTGATGATATTCACACTACTCGTACAAGAAGAGGAGCCGTTTGCTATATTCACACTACTCTTATAAGAAGAGGAGCTATTGCTAAAAATGGAACCTTTACTAAATAAACCCATGAAACTTGAAATCGTTATGCCTAAACTTGACCCTAGTCTACATTTTCCAAGATTTAATGTAGGGTTAAACAATTTGAAAATATCAACACGCTTCAAGCTCAAATTCAAGCTTAACTTTTTCTATGGCATGAACATAAAATCATGGCCTTGGAACTATTGGAATTATTTGGTCAAACTGGCACTATAAGCTCATAGTGAGTGGATTCTCTTCATCTAGGACATGAATATGCCTTGTTTGAGGTACTTGGAACGTACGATCTACATGCAAACAAACCCCTTTGTGATTGAGTTTGTGTTAGAAATAGACTTAGTTATGGGATGGGAATGGATTATTTTGCTACCAATGCTAACCCATGCTTCATTAGAAATACAATCACCTTGAAGGTCCATAAGATGTGGCAATACCATTTTGTCATAAAGAGGACCCAGCATTGAAAGATCTATATGATGCTGCATATAAAAGGCTACAAGCCTCCTCCAAAAAAGCTCCTCAACTTGAAAACTTGCCTTCTCAATCATAAGCTCTAACAAAGTCTTTATTCCTTCAACTCCATCCTCACCCATCAAAATAACATGATTTTATCTCTAACTTCAAAACATAGATCTAGAGCCACTTTGGTATATGTCCCTTCTCATACCTTATCAACACTAATAATACATATTGATGAATCCTCCTCTAGCAAGGGTAACCTCCTGTAACCTTCAAAATAGACCTTTTGTTTGAGAAAATAGCCTCTCCTTCAGTGAGACTGCTAAAATGATAATAAAAATCTATCCTCCACATTGGAAGTACCTCATGATGAAGATTTGAGATCATGCATATATCGACTTTTGGAAGCCATTTGGGATCATGCATGCCAAAGTGTATCCCAACAACTCTATAAATGATAGCTTAAGGGAGAGCCCACGCAGATCTCGGTTGCTTCTCCATGCTCTGTGTGTGTGTGTGTGTGTGTGTGTGTGTGTGTGTGAGAGAGAGAGAGAGAGAGAGAGAGAGAGAGAGAGAGAGAGAGAGAGAGAGAGAGAGAGAGAGAGAGAGAGAGAGAGAGAGAGAGAGAGAGAGAGAGAGAGAGAGAGAGAGATGCCCTCCTAACCCTCCCTTCTTGTTATGCCCCCTCCCCTCCCCCCTCTCTCGGTGTATCTTTCGCATCTCTCTACTGGTGTGTATCCCCTGGTAGGAATAGGAGTGTGTCTCTTGGCGGCATAGCACACCCAACATATCCATGCCCAATGGCTTAAGGTAGAGTATGTGTGGAGCCTAGTTGCATCTTCTTGATGTGTGTGTGTATGTGTGTGTGTGTGTGTGTGTGAGAGAGAGAGAGAGAGAGAGAGAGAGAGAGAGAGAGAGAGAGAGAGAGCCTTCCAGCTTATGGGCATGGTCCCTCTCCCAAAAAAAACACACACACAATTGATTGTCTGCCTGCCACCATAGAGGTCATGGCCTCTCTTGGAGAAACCTTGCATGGCTACTAGTGTTTGATGCCAAACTAGATAAAATTTTGTGGCACAAATTAGTTAAAGAGGGAGAGCGCATGCACATAGCAAATGAACAATAGCTTTCATGATCACAACATCCTCTGAGAGCCACTGGAACCTCAAGATCTTTTTGAGTGATAATCAAAGAAAAAAAATGTGTAAAACTAGCTGCATAAGTGAAAGTTTCCATGTGATGCTACATGGTGATAATGATGGTGATAATGTGTGATCATATAGTGATACCATCCTCCTACTTACACATAGAATGAACATAACAATTAAATAAGGTAAAGGGCCACCAAAACTTACCCACTAATGTGGATAATCAAGTCACTTCTACTGAGATACTGTCTAATTTGGGAGGAAACTTGTAAATTTAGTTGAAATTTTTTAATGCCCAATAAGAGTTGTTAATCATGCAAACCTCTTCTAGTCCAAGGATGGATGTGAGATGATGGCTACAAGTGGTGAAGATAATGTCTTTTAATTGTGGTAGTCATGACATGGAGATGTTATGAGTGTCTTTCATGATGGTCACAATGTTGGTGAGGGAAACATCATGCAGACTTCCACCAGCCAAACTGTGCATAGCATGCCCTTGCCCCAGAAGGAGCTTTGTGGTTGAGATATGTTTGGACAAAAAATGTCCTCTATCTCATCCATTTTCACATGCTGATATGAGCATGCCTAAAAACGTTCTAACTTCATTTGGAATTTTTACCAAGTCAAGTTTGGTAAGTTGTTTCATAATTTTATACATGCTAGCTTAGTACATTTAAAACTTGGTTCTGAAATGTTCGAGTGGAAAATGTTAAAAGCAAAGGGGGGAGATATAGTTCTACTTGTTCCTCAAGGGAAGAGCTCTTCCATACCAAAGAAGATGTCCTCAAACCCCCTAGCTCCAAGGAAGAGAAGATCTCCTTAAGGGAAGAGCTCTTCCATACCGAAGAAGATGTCCTTAAACCCTCGAACTCTAAGAAGGAAGAGAAGAAATGTCATCATTTAGAGCAAAACTAATGAAGATTATATTGTAGAGACTCAAAAAGAAATAAGGGGAAAGTGGAAGATCCAAAAAAAAAGAAGCATGTCAAAGAGGCTATCAATGAAGAGGAAGATCCAGAAAAAGAAGAAATGTGTCAACGAGGACTCCACACATGAGGTTACCAAATGAAGAGGGTGACGAGATTGACCAACAAGACATATTTGTTATAAATATACCAGTAATATTCAAATGGACATGGTAAACATAGGAGATCTTAGATTGACTCACGGTAACAAACAGGTTGATAACAATCTGTTTTTATAAAGAAACTCTAAAGACGTGCAGAATTAGATTGAGTTGTATTTGTAGGAGAGGAGGGTAAGTCCATTTTCCTTGATTCCACTTTGTCACCTTGTCTTCAAAAATTGGATATTGCTCAGGGGAGGGAGGAGGAGAGAAACCCAAGATTTTGTTTACATTTGGCCTCAACAATAAAGTTGTACCCGCTTCTCTCTAATGGTTTGTAGAGTCCCAACATGAGGATGGGTGCATGGGGTTGGTGAAATTGTGCCTCCATGGAATAATTATAACACACAAGAAGAGCAAAATATTTGGGAGATTGCTAACATGCTATTTCGTACAATAGATATATCCTCATTATATAAGAAATTTCCCCTTAACGCCATCACAAAGCTCCAAACCAAGGCGAGGATAGTTACCAAGGAAACATCCAAGGCAATGAAAAAGCAAAAAGTCAATCTTTGACCTTGAAGCCAATAGCCAAGAGCATGTGAAATGTAAGCCGAAAAGGCTATAGTAGCCCTTGAAAAGGTTAAAGAACTAGAACTATAGGTTCAAGAAAAGAAAACCTCAAAGAGCACAGGGAAACACAATACATGATCAATTATCAAGGGAAACAATGTCATGACCATTGAAAGTGGTTCAGATGATATCTCCAAAGCTGCCTCCCTCATGGACAATGAGCAATCTCCTGTTCAATTCTGATGTTCCCGAGGAAAATAAACTTATTAACTATGCAAAACTTTCAAAGAAACTAAAAGAGTATTTGAAGGGAGCCTGTAAATGAAACAAGCCCAAGAGTTTATAAGGAAGGTGTAGGTTGAACTACAACAATACTTAAGCAAGTGGTCAAGTATAAACCACTGGCCCTACCCGAGTAGATCCTTGATCCCATTCTGGAGCTATTCCAGAGCCAATCATGGAACCAATTAGTGGATAAAGGCCTTGAACAAAATTATAACCATTTGTAAGAGGCCGTAAAAGAGCCAGTTGTGGAGCTTCTGCTTCTGGAACCAATCCGACTTGATTATGCATTGGTGGCAGATGTAGTGAAGGAGAACTTAGTGGGAGGTGAAAGTTGGACTTCCATGGGTTATTATAGTCACAACAATTTTTTCTATGATGTGATAGGTGATGAATTTATTTCAACCCCATCAGTGGCACTACCTCCTAGGCAAGGATCAATGCACATCCCATACACATTGGTATGTCCCAGCTTACCTCTCTAAGAGAGTACCAGCTAAGTGAGCATGCATATCGCATGAGGGGCTTAGTTAGCCTCATAGAATTCTTATCCTTGTTGGAAGTCCAAGTCTTGATAAGTTCTCTTTTACAAGAAAATTCTTAACTTTGGAGAGACTTATCTAGTTGGATGAATGAAAATTTAAGAGCCCACATAGTTGAACCTAAGCCTGAAGAGGAGGAGGATGAGACATGCCACAATGAGCACTCTCCTTTCATACCCAAGTCCAATACCCATGAACAGGTTGGGACACTACATTAAAAGTGATAAAATGAATGTTTTTTATGAAGGAACACCGATCTCCACTATCTTGGATGGTGGTGTTAGTGTGAATATAATCACCAAGGATTGCTGGGAGGCCTAGGGAAGCCTGCCACTTGTAGGCATGAGCCTTGTGGTTAAGTTTGCCAATAGGAATATAGCTATAAAAAATTCATCCTTCAAGATATAAAGATTAAGACCTTCAGGTAAGATTTCACCACACATTCATGGTGACAGATTTTTAGAGGAGAGGGTTATATACCATGATCCTTAGAAGGCCTTACATGAGAGACATAAGACTTGTTCATGATTGGGAAACCAATCACATTTTTATTTAAGAAAAAGTAACCAATCTTTGAATAATTAACTTGAACACATAGAAGACTCATCCCATGGGTCAAGGCATTCTCACCAATGAGTCTAAAATAACTGCTTCTAGGACCACTTTAGTTGATATTTGTAGACCATGGAGCATAGAAGCTGATAGTTGATATTTGTAGAGCATGGAGCAGAAGCTCACACCACATTAATTGATATTTGTAGAGCTTGTAGAAATTGTTGGTGGATAGTGAAGATCAGGACCAAGAATGTGAGCCCCTCCCAATACCTGTGTCAATTTTGAGTATTGGAATTACATTCTAACAATTTACCATGGATACTCTACATAGAAGCTTGGGACAAGGTTTGTGTGATTGGACGATGCTAAAATTGCATACATGTTCGTGCTCAATGCATTCAAAACAAATTCAATGATGGAATGCTTACCTTGGTCCCCCCAAAAATACGATCCAGCTACATGGACTGCCTTTGTTGACACTAGGGCTAGCCATAATGTTTTAGCTTAGGAGATGTGGACCCCATTAGGCCACCCACCACTCGCACCATCTGCAACAACCCATTACCACAACAAACAATTCCTAATATATGACCATTGATTGTTTTAGAGCTGAATTTTATATTGAAACTAAACCTACATCATTGTGTAAGTTTTATGTAACCCTCGCATAATGAGAGAAAGCATCATCCTTGTTGGAAGGGGATGGATCACAACCAAAGATTGCATTGTCACAACAACTGGCAAAGATCGCGATGCTCAAGCTCCCTTACGCAATGGTGGTTACCATACCCTAACCTTGGTGGATGAGGGCACCCCAAACATACAACATCCCAAGCCTCCTCCTCCACACATAAAATCCATCACCTCAGGTAACCCCTAACACTCAACACTCATCTTGATCCATCGTGCATTCCATCCACTTAACCCATTATGGAGACCCAAAATCCTTGCCCCAGAAAAGATAGTGACCACCCTCCTCAACTCCTTATGGAGACCCAAAACCCTTGCACTAGAAAATATGATGACCACCCCCTTCTACCCATTATGGAGACCCAAAATCCTTTCCTGAGAAAAGATGAAGACCCTCTCAACCCATTATGGAGGCCCAAAATCCTCATGGTCCCGAAAAAGACAATGACGACCCCCAAAACAACAATCCCAAGAATCCTTTAGGGAGGTCTCACTGAGAAGGAGTGAGTACCCAAGAGTACAATTTCTAGCCAAGGAGAGTACGATTCCCAAGCAAGGACCTGGCAACAACCACCATTTAGAAGCCTACCCACGAGTAGAGATCTGCAAGTAGTAGCAGAGATTTACCCAAACTTCCAACTCGGTTGAACCCATGTCCAAGATGTTAGAAACTCAAGGCTTCTATGATGGAAACCCTTTCCTTTAGGTCTCAAAAACCTCATGGACTGCACCCCACAATCTCCAAAGTCAAAGAGAGCTAGGAAGCAACCTCAGACCCCACCTTGAGCACATCAACTGACATTTTTGATCGTCAAACTAAGCTCTTATAAATGGAGCCTCTATATTTGGGTTCCAAAGTCAAAGCTGATGATAAGCTTCCTCATTAATTGGGCTTAAGATTCCATGGCAACTAGTTGGGCAAGAAAGGTTTGCCCAACTAAATTCTAGTGATTTTTGGAGCTTCAAATGGTAACACAAAGCTAATGAGATAAGCCTCCCTCATTGATTGGGCTTGAGATTCCATGGGTTCGGCAACTACTTGGGAAAGAAAGGCTTGCATAAGAGTGTATATACAAGATTCCTGCCATAGCTTGTAGGAGGTTGTATAGAAAAATGCAAATTTTAGATTTGGAGAAGAAGCGACAAATTTCCAATTTCTCCTTCTCATAGCTACTACTTCTAGATATTTCCAATTTCAGCAATGGAGAGGTAGCTTCACTCTAGATAGAGAGTATAGATGGTGTGAGGGGATTTCCTTCACACCATGGGAAAGGGTGGTGATAATTTTCACCACTCTAGACATGGTGCTAATTTTATTTTTTCTATATTTTCCAACCATAATGTCGACCTTAGCACTATGGTTACCATTTTTTATTTTAATTTCTAGGTTTGTGACCATATTATTTCCATAAATAATTTGGTTTTTTACTAAGTTCATGGGGTGGCACCAATTATCACGTGTATCCATCATGTAATGGATACTAAGACAAGATAGCTTCTAGTGATGAAGCATTTATATGGGTGATTTGAAATTATCACACATATTAACCATGGATATGACTTTAATAGCTTGAAATGGTCTAAAAGAACTCCATGATTCTATTTATATTTAAGTTTTAAACCCTACTCTTGACCTTAACAAGTAAATTTAACGGTTGCTAAATATTAACTAAGCATACCCACCAAGCGAGATCTCATAAAAATATCCATAAAGATTTTAACCGTAAGCTTTAACACAAGACATTATTTTTTTAACCAAGATCACTCATGAAATCACACATTGGCCCTAATTAATTACATAAGAACAAGTCCATGAGAAGAAATCAGTTGGCTGATGAAGCTAGGCCTACAAGTTTCAGTCCCTCTCTAGTGAACCTAGGCCACACAAAGTAATTTAACTCCTCATTTTTGTCCTAGAACATTTGTGTAACAAAGATTTGTATTACATATTACTTGACTCACATCACTTAAAGTTTACCACGGCTAATAAAAGAAGGAAAGCTTCGATGGATTAAGTAGCATCTTCCTTAGCTCACAAAAGAAGGAAAGTTTTGACGGATCTCATCAAGTCGCTCCCAAGTAGAATCTTCCACTAAATTAGAGCTTCACAAATAAGTTTATTCCTTAGGGGATTTTCTTTGGTTTAGTGGAAAATTCTATCTAGCCTTTAAGTTCTACGAGCTCGTCATCTAGAATATAGTAAACTAACATGAAACATATTGTGGATTCATATATGAGGAGGCAAAAGAAGCTTATAAGCTTGCTCTCCAACTCTCTTGATTATGACATATGGTCCACAATATCTATATGCTACCTTCTAAAATTTGCCTAAGTCTAGAGAAATTATTTTGGGTATTCAGACTCTAAAGAATATTATACCTCCTCCTTCAAAGGATGTGATAGATATTTTTGAATCAACATGGATTTTTTAAAGATCTTGAGCTAATTTCAAGTTCTGATGGATAAGGTACATTTGAATTTCCATCTCATCATATATTTTCTAGTCTCAATGTTGATCAATGGGTTGGACCATGATAATGGTGTAGTACATTCTTATACAAAGCCTTGAATGGAGACATAGCCAAGCTCCTATGGAAAGAATCATTGTAAGTAAATTCAACCAAATGGAGATGAGTTATCCATCTATGGGATTCTTAGGTACAAGAATATCCTTGATTACTTGATTTACCCTTTCGGTTTATCCTTCTGACTCAGGGTGAGTTGAGCTCATATCTAAATGAGTTCCTATAGATTTGAATAGAGTAGTCCAAAACTTAGAGGTGAATTTAGAGTCCCTATCAACTGACTATCCTATGCAAGAGTCCGTGGAGTCAAAAGATTTCCTTAAGAAATATCTTGGCTTTAATCTTCTTTATTGAAATAAGATGAGCTACTAACATGATTACATCATACCATTGCATCATACCCTCCTTGAACCTTAGGGATTCTGATGATGAAATCCATACTGATACACTCCCATTTCATTTTGTGCCATCTAAGGGCTGAAGGACTCTTGGCATAACTAGTATAACTTGATTCTTTTTGCTTTAACCTTTTGACAAGCTAAATGACTTTTAACATAATTTAGGATATCCTTTTTCATACCTAGACAAAGGAAACTCTTTTTACAACAACATAGGTCTTATGATTTCTAGGATGAGCCACCATAGGTCCAACATGGGCTTCCTCAAGAATCTGCCTTCTAAGTCTCTAGCTATCTGGCACACATAATCTTTTGTTGAAATCAAGATTTCCTTCTTCCAAGATGAATCTTTTTGTTTTAGGTCTTTCTTCTCCTTGCTAGAGTTTCTAAAGAATAGGTCCAAAAAAATAGTCTCCTAATAGTCCTTGTCCAATTGATCAAGAATTGAGTTAGACAGCATAAAAATAGCAGTAATAAAAGATTTCTTACTAAGAGGATTGACTAATACATTTTCTTTTCCTGGTCTAAATTTAATTTCAAAATCATACTCATGCAAAATTTGATCCACCATCTCTACTTCATGTTTAGTTATGGTTGAGTAAAAATCCATTTTAAGCTCTTGTGATCAGTTTACTAACTGCCTAAATAAGACCTCCAAAGATTGAGAGCATGAATCATAGCCAATATCTCCAAATCATGGATTACATAGTTCTTTTCATAAGTTTCCTAGATTCATAGGCTATAGGGTGTCCACCCTACCACTAACTCAAAGGGTTAAGGGAAATTGGGAGTTTCAAAACAGGGAAGGTTGCCAGAATACCCTTCAGCTTGTTAAATCTACTATGATGCTCTAGAGTTGAAAGCAATTCCTTCTCAATAATTCCAATAAGCACAATAGCTACCTAGGCACAATATTTAACAAAATTATAGCACCAACCTTTTAGTCCTAAGAATCCACAAACTTGGCAGCTGACTGACTTCGGAGTCAGTAGCTTCAATGAGTCAAGAGCGATTTCTTTCTCAGTAACCAAAAAACCCAAGTACGTAAGCTTATTGGCAAAGAATACACACTTGTTTTTCCAAGAATAAAGCTAATTTTCCCTTAGGATCTTCAAGGCTTTCCAGACATGATTCTCATGTTCAGTACTTCATGTTTAGTTATGGTTGAGTAAAAATCCATTTTAAGCTCTTGTGATCAGTTATACTAACTGCCTAAATAAGACCTCCAAAGATTGAGATCATGAATCATAGCCAATATCTCCAAATCATGGATTACATAGTTCTTTTTATAAGTTTCCTAGATTCATAGGCTATAGGGTGTCCACCCTACCACTACCTCAAAGGGTTAAGGGAAATTGGGAGTTTCAAAACAGGAAAGGTTGCCAGAATACCCTTCAGCTTGATAAAATTTCCTAAGGAAGCAGGGAATCAAGAGACAGTTTACATGCAGGTACACTACTCCACAAAACAGAATAGTGTTGCAAAAAGAAAAAGTAGGCACATTGCAGAAGTGGCACGTGCCTTGATGGTGGCTGAAAAGAATATGTCACATTATTTTTGGGTAGAAGTAGTAGTAACAACTGCTATGTACATTATGAACATGACACCCACTATAACTGTTCATGGTATGGCGCTTGAATAGAAGTTTACAGGCATAAGACCGGATGTGTCTCACTTAAAAGTATTTGGGTGTATTGTATATGTGCATGTTTCTGATGCAGTGAGAAAAAAGTTGAACCCAAAGGCAGATAAATGCATCTTTATTAGTTATGCTATAGAGCAGAAAGGTTATAGAAGTTTACAGGCATAAGACTGGATGTGTCTCACTTAAAAGTATTTGGGTGTATTGTATATGTGCATGTTTCTGATGCAGTGAGAAAAAAGTTGAACCCAAAGGCAGATAAATGCATCTTTATTAGTTATGCTATAGAGCAGAAAGGTTATAGATATTATAACCCTACCACTCGTGAGATGCGAGTAAGTAGAGATGTTGTCTTTGACAAGATGAGTAGCTAGTATGCACCAACATTGAAGGCAATAGATGAGTAGCTAGTATGCACCAACATTGAAGGCAATAGAAGATGTAGATGTAAGAATTGTTGATGTTGCACCACATGTAGAGCAGCAAGTTATAGATGCTTAGTGGACCTAGAGAGTCCTCTAGCAATGGATCCAATGTTAGCCCATGGTCAACAGGCAGGTTGAGGACATATGTAGGTACACATGTATGCAAAGGGAAGGAAAAGGTAGATCAACCTTTTGTGCATGATCTATCAGTAGGTCCCTCATATGTGGATGGTGACTCTAGCAGCTCTGAGCAGAGCTTTGATGAGGAGTTTGGCATCCCATTTGTGGTTACTCCTGGTGGTGTAAGGAGAACAAGGGATGTTTTGAGGACGCCTGGCAGTGATCCAGGTGCACATAGGTCTACGAGGGTTAGGTACCCTGTTGATAGGTTGAGTTTGGCATCCCATTTGTGGTTACTCCTAGTGTAAGGAGACCAAGGGATGTTTTGAGGACACCTGGCTGTGACCCAAGTGTACGTAGGTCTATGAGGGTTAGGTACCCTGTTGATAGGTTGGGTTTGGCATCCCATTTGTGGTTACTCCAGGTGTAAGGAGACCAAGGGATGTTTTGAGGACACCTGGCAGTGATCTAGGTGTACGTAGGTCTACGAGGGTTAGGTACCCTGTTGATAGGTTGAGATATGATGGATATATAGCCCATCATTATGCTTACATGGTTGAAGCAATACAAGATTTGGAGCAAACTTGTTTTGAGCAGGCACTTGGAAATAAGAAATGGGAAGATGCCATGAATGAGGAGATGGCAGCATTGGATACAAATGCAACATGGGAGTTAGTGCCTTTGCTTAAGGAAAAGAAGGCAATTGGATGTAAGTGGGTGTATAAAGTCAAGCATAATGCTGATGGTTCAGTGACCAAGTATAAGGCAAGATTGGTGGCCAAAGCCTATGCGCAAACTTATGGCATTGACTATGAAGAAACATTTAGCTAGTTGCAAGAATAGCAACCTTGAGAGCTGTCATTGCTATGGCTGCAGTAAAGGGTTGGTCTTTACATCAGATGGATGTAAAGAATGTCTCCTTGCATGGTGATTTACAAGAAGAAGTTTACATGATGCAGCTACCAAGTTATGAGACTGATGCACACCCAAATTTTGTGTGCAGGTTACGCAAAGCCTTGTATGGCTTGAAGTAGGCACCTCGAGCATGGTCAAACAAGATCGCAGAGTATCTTGTTACCATTGGATTTCAGATATCCAATGCAAATTTTTTACTTTATGTGAAAAAGACAGATAGAGGGATCATGCTCTTAGTCATCTATGTGGATGACTTGATTATCACTGGTGACACTGATGTCTATACCAGCTACAAATTCTAAGAAAATTCTTGGCCTTTGTAATTATTGAAAATTTAAACCACACTTATTAAGTACATCCTAATTATTGGGAAAATAAAGTATTATTGAAAAATTAAAGTATAATTATTACCCAAAAATAAGTACATCCTAATTATTGATAAATTAAACTATAATTACCAACAAGTACACAATCATAGGTCCAACATGTCCAAGTAGGTTTATTTCATTAAAGGAAAGTATGTGAGCCATTTTCTTACAAAAAAAGATGAGCCTTCAGCAGATGTGAGCCTCAACATGTGAGCTTGTAGACTCGAGCTTACAGATGTGAGCCAAAATGCATAAGCTTATAAACATAAGTCTAGAAGCATGAACTGGACATGTGAGCCTAGGAAAAGAAAACATGTCTAAAACCATTTTTAGACCTACTCCAGAAGCAGTAATGACCTTTGATGTGAACCCAATCTGGTGGAAATGACAATACAATCGATTGTAGCACATTAAAACACACTTTCTCAAACTAGCCAAGCCTTTGATCCCAACAAACGCAGAGTGATCCCTTATTAAGAAGGCTAGACTCCTTTGTATCCAGCTTATGCAAGGAGGTTTGGGAAGAATTGAGCCAACAAAACACAAACATGAGTGGAGGAACAATGGAATTTCTAGAAATAGGAGCCGCCCCACAGCTCTCTAAGCTCTAGATTCACCAATAGGCTCTATAAATATCACCATAAAATTCATGAGAAGTGCACTAAACCACCCTATTTTTGGATGTAGCTCCACTAAAGGAGTAGGAGAGTGAGTCTAAAGACCTCAAGGTTTGCTCAATTAGAAAGCCATATCTTATGCGACAATTTCAAACAAGTTTGGTGTCGATTTATCCCAAGTTGCCACCATGATCAATAATCAACTCAACAACTATAGCTTTATGGCAATCAGGTCTCTTTTGCTATACCATTTAGGATGATTGTTCCTCAATACACCCAACAACAATCGTACACAATGTAAGTAGGAGTCCTACTCAGTACAAGAGCTCATTATAGAAGCACCTTTACCCAAGGAACCAAGTTCTAGCTCTTGTTCGTTCGAATGAGGAACATGGGGGGAAGGGTAAAGAGCCAGTATTAGCAGGGACTATCTCAACACAAAGGGATCCATGAGAGCAATGTCTTAACATGTGCTCAACTGTAAAGCAAGCCTATAACCTTAAAGCCAGGTCAACGGAGGACAAGTGCCAAGACAAGTGCCATGTGCATAGCTCAATCCCATAAGGCAAGAGATCCCATATCCTGAAAATAGAGGGTTTCGTGCAACCACCTCCTCATGTTCCCCCATAACATGAATACGTAGAAGACATGCTAAGGATGGTGTTTGAAATCAAAAGGGGGATTGTAACCAATAAAGCACCTAGAGGCTCAGACTTGGGCAAAACCAAGCTAATCCACATCTCAAGGATGATGACTCAATTTGATGAAACTGGAGATCCCATTCATTACCTAGAGAAGTTTGATCAAATTTGTAACGCTATGGGATGGATTTGATGATCCCAACAACAAGATTTATTCATTTTGCCTTTGCCTTGAAGGCAAATCAGGCCAGTGGTTCAAGTCTCTAAACCCACTTAGAAGGGCCAGCTATGAGGTCTTGAGACACACTTTCACTGTGGGATTCTTACCTTGTGGAGTGATATGGATCCCCATCGCACATATATATAACCTCAAGCAAGAGGAGGGAGAAACAATGCAAGATTACATTGCTAGAACCAAGTATCTCTATATGAGATGCAACATCCACAAAAGACCATCTGTCTCTTCGATGAGTGTTACCAGTGACCTAGTAGATAATATACAAGACAAGGATGTAGAAGTCATCCACCCAAACCAAGAGATAGGGGATGCATCATCCAAAGCCACACGGCCAAGGGTGCCCAACTAATAGCACCAACTAGATTCTTAGTTAAGGACACGAGCATAGAAAGTTGGTAGAGAATTTGCTCAATCATTTAGGCCAGCAATGGTAGGGCCAACCTCGAAGGTCAATCTCAAGGCCAACCCCACCTAGCACCTCAAGCAAGACACCCACACCTATTTCCATGAAGAGATATGGTTTAGTACACAATTTGCCACCAAAATTATACAAGTATAGAGTGTCCAATATTGAGGCCTAGATAGTAACAATTTTGTTCTTATTACCAACACCACATGGGAACCATGGCACAACTCATTGTTGGTAGTACTAAAGAAACCCAACAAGGTGGACTTTGGCACCACAATAGATGCTCCCCGCTCCAAGGTTCCATTGGCCTTACCAACCCCCCACTAGTCACTCCTTAGAGTAGGCACAAGCTCTAGTGCCTACATATCAAAACACCTTACGTGAGGTATGTACTCATCAATAGGCACAAGCTCCAGTGCCTATAGATTAGAAACCCCCTACCATGAGGTATGTATAGACCCCCTCAATTGTCATATCCACCTCTAGCACTATCACCCCAATCGGTTCCTCCAAGAACCACAGCACTATAACAATACCTTGCTCATAGAGCAGAGAGACAAAAAATGAGGAACAAGGCTACGAGTCTTATGGCCAACAAGACCCATGTGAGCTGCAACAATATGATAGCTATGGGTATCCTAAATAGGCTTTACCCATAGACTATGCCTCTACGTTCAAAGTTATGGTGCAACAAAAGGCAAGATATCTGAACAATATGGTGTGTAGGCCAATGCTTCTGGTGTGCAAAGACCAACACCATACTATAGAGTGCCCTCACAAAGACCATGCACCAAATCCCCTTAGATTTTTAGTGCTCCACGCACTCTAAATCCCATACAAAACCCTAACGTAATTCCTATGAAAGGCACATGCTATAAATGAAGATTTAAGCATGCTTACAAGGATTATCCCAACGGAGTAACAATTATCCCCATGGCAGAAGCAATTACTACCACTTCAATGAGCCTTAGCTTGTTAAACATATAAGGAGGACTTATTCATACAGTCCCCCCTTAATGCCATCATCATAAGAAGGCTCTAAGCAGCCAAGAGGAGGGTGTAGCGAAAGGAACAACCAAGGCTACCAATAAGCAAAAAGCCTAGGCTTCAACTTTAAAGCAAGTAGCCAAAGAGCCAGAGGCACAAACCCCAAAGGCTATAGTAGTCCCTAAAAAAGCCAACAAAGGCTAAAGTAGTCCCTAAAAAGGCCAATGAACTAGAACCAGAGGTCCAAAAGAAGAAGACCTCAAAGAGTGCATATAAATGTAATGTATGATCAATTGTCAAGGGTAATGATATCATGACCATTGAAATTGGTTTGGATGAGAACTCCAAAGCATCCGCCCTTGCAAACACATCTAACGATTGTCCACACAAACCCAATCTTCCCAAAGACAACCTTCCTAATATACCCAAGGAGCACCCCAACACCATGTTGGAGAAAGAGAGCATGAAACAATCCTAAGAGCTTATGTGAGGAAGGTGTAGGCTAAACTAGAGTGAGTGTTAGAGTAAGTGGTTGAGTATGAACCACTAAACCCTCCTGATCATATCCCAAAGCTAATCATAAATCCAATGAGGGAACCTCAAAGTTTGCCACACATTCCAGACAAACCCATAGAGCTTGTGAGGAAGATGTAGGCTAAACTAGTGCAAGTGGTCAAGTATGAACCACTAAACCTTCATCATCGTATCCTAGAGCCAATCATAAATCTAGTGAGTGAAGCTCAAAGTTTACCACAAGCCTTAGACAAACCCATAACCATTCTTAAGAGACCACAAACAAAACCAATTCTTGAGCAGCTTGAACTAAGGAGGAGGATGAGCCATGTCCCACTGAGCATCCTCTCTTCATAACCAAAACCTAAGGACAACCAAAAGTTCCCATAAACAAGTTGAGGTACTACTTTAAAAGAGAAAAAATGAACATTGCGCTACATGTCATCATATACAAGGGCCTGATGGCATTCTTGATCTTGGATGGTGGTGCTAGCTTCAACAGAATCACCAAGGATTATGCTAGTGGAAGTATATCACCAAGGATTATGTTGTTGTCAACATATAACCAAGGATGGCTAGGAGACCTGGGTGTAACTCATAAACACAAGCCTCGTATGACGGTAGAAATTATCGATGGGAATATATCTAAACCATTAGCATCCTACCAGATGCAAAAATCAAGGCCTTTAGACTAAGCTTCCACCACACATTTATGGTGATGGATTTTCAAAGAAGAGACCATACACGTTGATCCACAAAAGGCCTTACATGCTAAAAGCAAGGTTGGTTTGTGATTAGGAAACCAATCACATTTACATACACAAAGGCAACTAGTCCTTGAAGATAAATCACAAGCCTATGAGTTAAGGTATTCTCACTAATGAGTCTAACACAATTGTCTAAACCACTTGGTGAATATGTGTAAATGTTGCAACAAGTTTTTGGATAGTGAAAATGAGAACGAAGACTACCGATATCTCCCAAAGCCTGATAACTCTAAGGATTGGATCCATGTCTTGGCAACCATAGACAATCTTCCACAAACACTTGGGACAAGATTTGCAAATTTGGACAAGATAAAAATAACCTCCTTGTTCATGCTTAGTGCAGCATCCCTTTTGAGAGCTAACAATAACTTTGAGATAAGAGTAATGCATCTAATGCAAGGGCTCCTTTGTAGAAGCATCCCTTTTGAGAGCTAACAAGAACTTTGAGACAGGAGTAATGCATCTAATGCAAGGGCTCCTTTGTAGAAGAATCAACTTTTGTGTTATCCACATTCACCTAGCCAAGAAGGAGAAACTGCATAGAGAAAGCCTATAAAGTATCTTATCCCCATGTATACGAATCTTCACTGGCATCACTACGTTGAGATCATAGATTCACATGAAACCTACACTCCAAGCCAATAACACTTGTTGTCCATGTTACATAAAACTCATAAGCCCTAGTTGAAGGTTCATGTGAAAATCCCTAAGTTATGATAACTAGACTATGGGGGCCACCATCAAGGTAAAGAATAGCTCAAGGGAGAAGATCCACACAAAGACATAAGCAAAGGAAAAGGACTCCTCAAGTTTTTTAGATTCCCACCATGGGGCATGGACTACTTGAGGTGTTTCTAGGCCATGGGCTCATACGACTACACCACCAAAGCTTTCCAGGTAGATCACATCTAGGGGCAAGGAGGACAAAGAATCATCCTAAGATTAACCATGGAAGCATTACAAAAATATTTGAGATTGCCAAACTATCAGCCACACCTAGGTAAAGCATAATGCAATAGAGGGAGAGCGGACAACCATGTTTGGCCCTATAAAGATAACCGTAGCCCCATTGGACACATATCAAACTGCCATACCTTGTTACACTAGGCAAGGCCATTTGTACATACTTTTCCATAGATAAACCAAATTGATTCACTAAAGTGGACACGAGTGTGTTTAAAGCCACATATAGAGCATACAAAGACCAAGATGCTGAGGCAGAGCTATCCACAACTTTGTACAGCTCATCTAGAGATAGTTAGAGAAGCTACTAACATTGTAAGGATAGTACATTGGTGTTGTTCTATTGCTCACAAGGATTTTATATTCAAGACTCGAAGCACTTTAGTATACTAAAACCAATGGAAAGACCCGAAGCACTTTAGTATACTAAAACCAATGGAAAGACCCTCAAAGAAGGGCATCTACACAAACCTCACATAATAAAAAAGAAACAAAATTCATAATTCCCCCACTTGCAAAGAAGCCTTTAGTAGAAGAGAATGCACAAACCACTACTGAGAAGTCTGCATAAGCCAAAGGCTGTAGTAATTGATGACCTTCGAGTAAAACATGGACATGGAAAGAACACCTTCTTCGTAGCCACATCCATAAGGAAAGGACAAGAGAAAGGAGATTAAAGGCGAGCCTCTATCAACACTAACCAAGCCACAACCCACAGGACAAGAGCAAGGAGATTAAAGGCAAGTCTCTATCAACACTAACCAAGCCACAACCCACAGGACAAGAGCTACAAGCACTATGCAAGGGCCAAGTGAGTTCAAAAGATTGCCTCCAGTACCACGGGACAATTGTTCCCAAATGCTAAGCAAAATGCTAAGCAAATTGCCAAGTGTGTGGATGGCAAGAGACATGAGTGCTAGTAGGGCTACCTTAGAGAACAAAAGAAAAAACAAAAGAAAAAACAAAAGAAAGATATATTAATGCTTTAAAAAAAATTATTCTTAAAATTTACTCTCCTTTTGATAGTGGAGCTACTTTGAAGGTGGTATTTTTACCTTATATAAAGAGTACATTTGTGCACTTGGCATGATTTCCTCTATAATTAAGGATCCAATGGTACTACTAATTATTACACCCTGACTCTTTAGTGTGCATCCCACTACCAATTCTCATCTCTCATGGCTCGTCAATTCTCCACCCTAAGATCTAAATATTTTCGCTCACTTTGTATCTGCCTTAAATATTCATCCTTGATTATGCAAAAGCCACATATGGCTTGTCAACAACCACTTCTTGACTCTCTCCATATAATACATCCTTGTATCAATATTTAGGCATTAATCATGTCATCTAGCAAGTGATTTGATATATAATCTCAATCAGCCCAACAATAAAGCCAGCTATATTCATATTGGGAATTCACTATAGCCTATTTAATGGTACTATCATATATATTTGATTTCATGAAATGGATTTTTCTCATCAATCCCAATCCATAGGTCATGTAAATTTGGATGATAAGGTAGCTCTTTGAATGAGCTTATAACCTATTTAGATGATAAGGTAGATCTTTGAATGAACTTACAACCTAAATAATGGCAATGTAACTAAGGGATTTTCATTCCTTTCATATTCAAAGAAAGCAGTTAAATTGAAAAAGTCTTCATGTTGAATTAGTTCACTACATGGGAACCTTCTGGGTATTATAAAAATTTTCACTCCTCATATCTCATGGCACAAATAAACACATGTACCTGTAACTAACCTCATTAACACCAACCCTCCAAGCACATCTCTACATGGAGGGTGGGTGCAAGCCTGGCCCATGGTATGACCCATTGCTTAGAGAACCCTTAACCTTGCAAAGTAGGTACCTCTAAAGAGCTTCAATGCATGTACCCTATGGTATGACTCAAATTCATTCACTAGCATAACCTCACCCTAGTTGACATTTTTGCCACCATGATATTAACCCATTTCTAGGGTTAACAAGAGCTACTACCTTTACCTTTCATCAAGGAGTCAAGGTAGATACACCAAAAAGTCAACCAAAAAGTCATACATTCAAGATATGAAGCAATGGTGTCCAAATCTACAACTTGGGCGGGCGTCCTTAATGGTCCGATGGAATACTTATGGCGATTTACGCTTCAAGATCGTGTGGTAGTAAGTTAGGATGAAGTCCCAAGTAATGTACTCCATGGATATATTATGATAGTAGTCATTATAATAGCATTAGGCTTCTTATGAACTTAAAGTACCCAGCCGACCACAATTTAAGTGAGTGTAAACACTTATGGCCATGTATATAAGTGAACCTCTCATAAGACAAAAGACTCTCCCATTGTGCATTAGCCTATCTTGCTCTTGATAATCCTCTTACTAATCTCTCTCTAATCCTTCATGCTAGTGAGTGTGTGTGAGTGAAGTGAGGTGAGAGGAGGGACGAGTACATGTAGTGCAATGCAACGGTGTGAACGCTCACGGGAGGCACTATGGAATTGCTTCTCAAGGAGTTGTGGAGCTTGGAGATCTCAAGGATTACGAGCTCGGCCATTGGAAAGATTCTCATGACAATTGTGGTTCACTAGATAATCTCTTGTTGAATGTGTCACGAAGGGGGTTTAGGTGAGTCATAACATTTTTGGTGCCATTGTTGGCGGAGAGCCATCCCTTGGCTTTTTCCATTGTTTGCTCTCTAATCTACTCATACCCATTGCCCATTGTCTTGATTAGTTGTTTCTCATAAAAAAGATGTGGTTTTGATGGAGATTTGTGTGTGATTTTGTGAGAAATAGCTCTCTTTTTTGTTTTTTGAAAGAATGATTTTTTAGCTTAAATGTGTTGTTTTGTTAGTTTTAATCTCATTTTTAGTGTTTGTTAAGTGTGCACATAGAGTTTGTTAGGTTGAATTTGCATCCATTGCATCAAACAATGCAATGGATTGTAATTTTGTGATTTTTAGCTCTCCTTTAAAGTTAAATATAGAGTTAGAATCATTAATTTATGCTTGATTTGTGTGTTTTTTGTTTGACTCGTATGCATTAGAGTGTTAGCAAGTATTAGGGGTGGATTAATACTTTAAAAAATTTCTCAAAAACTCTTGAAATTGACTAATCTTTCTTAATTGACTGGTTTTTATCATTAAGGGATGATTAATCTAGTTCCAAGAGGTTAAAAAAACTAGAAAACGTGTTTTTTGGGGTCAAATTCGATCATGTAGGGTGTCAAAATTAATGTTTTGGGGTGTTTTGAGAGCATCTAGATGCATCAAAACATCTAATTGTATCAATTCTTTCATCAATTGGAGGAATATCCCTCTCTTTTACTTAATTTTGCATAAAGAGAAGAGTCTAAAATTAAGAATTTAATTAATCTCTAATTATGGAGTAATTTACACATTAGTTGAAGCAAAAAGCTTAGCAATTTCATGTCTTATCCAATGATGTGAATTAATTAGTGATTAGTGGTTAATTAGAACCCTCGATTTCTCCAAAAGGAAAAAAGATTACTAGAAAAATTAATCTTTGATTAATTCTTAAACACTTTTTTCCATAACTCATTAGTGGCTAATGAGCATTGAATGAAAAGATGCCAATGAGTTGTCAATTTGTCCATTTTGGGAGTCATTTATGAAGGGTGTAAAGGGATGTCATAAAAGTGTTGCCTTTTTTATTTCCACTTATCTTTTTGGGAAAATAACTATATCTCCCCAATTTAAAATTCAAAAAATATTCCCTCCACATAAGGAAACTCGAATTTCCCTCTAGACTACAAAAAAATGTGTGAAATATCCATTTCACGTTTTTGTCCGTGCGTAAGATAAAAAATAAAAAATCCTCTGATCATGAAACACCTGCTTCACTTTCGTGAAACAGGTCCGCGTGCAAAGAAAATTATCCAAAAATACCTATTTCACGTTTGTGAAACAGATCTGCGTGTAAAAAAGAGAGTATAGAAAACAACCATATTTGGAGACTGTCTCACATCTCTTAAACCGTGAGGCCGATAAAAACGCATTCTAGTTCTCAATGGAAAGCCTACATTGAGCTCTTCAAAATTGGTCTGAGCGTTCGAGGGCAAAATCCTTCGCTTTGGCCTCCAACCAATAGCCTCAAAATTCAACTTGGAAATCGAGGCAAAAAATGGGCCTAAAGTACTAAAAATCACTCGAAATAGCCCGAAAACGATCGCATACCATATTTGGGCTACTTTTTGAGTGTCTAAACGAAAAAATCACAAAAAAATCAGAGAGACAAAGGTCTAGTACTTCAAAAATACTATAACTCTCATACAACATTTTTTCAAATTCCTTTTGGAACACATTCATAAACATGCTGCGAAATAGGAAAAATCTTTATGGAAAAAAAATTCATCTTGAAAAAAGAGGTTTTGAAGCATCCTCTTCCATCTGGAATGCTATTGGCATGCACTTTTTCTAGAAAAGTTTATTCTTAGGGCATTTACATGTGTTTTTGAGAGCTCGACTTCCACCTGGGACACTAGTTGCACACGCTTTTTTCAGAAAAATATCTTTAAGAGGTAGTTCACGTGCACTTAATGCCTAACCAAATCAAGGCAAACAAACACTTGTTTGACCCAGAGAAGGGTGCGCTAGGCCTCTTGAGGCTGTAACAAAACCTAAAAACCAAAAAAGAAAACCACATATACTTGCTCATTCAGGAGCAATCGGCAACATCAAGATATGGCAACGATAGAGGGATTACGTGCGCCCACACCTAGACTAAACCCAATGGTTGAACTCTTCAAGCCATTGAGATCCATGCCCCAAATGCATATCCCAATACCATTTGCCATGCCAACAACAAGAGTATCATCGGGATACCTTGTCACATCAATCCCTCTAGGATTTGGTCCCTTGCTTAGCACTACCATAAATCCTAGACCTTTAAAAATGCTAGGTACCAACCCTTTGAAACCCCTAAATACCCAAACCTTGGACATATTGACTAATCTAGGAAGGGGGTTGCCGAAGGATTAAATGAGATCCTAACCACATTAACACCCACACACGGCCTCAGTGACTCATACAAAAACACGATCGTACAGATTTCCAAAATCATGGGCAAGTACGATGGAACGATTCCTGTTCAATTCATGCAAATGTTGGAATAGAGATGCAAAGCCTTTGTAAATCCAAACTACCCCACCAAGGTACATGCGTTAAACCTTTGCTTAGTGGGAAAGGCTAGTCGATGGTTCATCACATTGATGCCTGCGCGATTAAGACAAATTCCAGGACCTTGAAAATAGCCTTTATCCATAGCTTTTCACGCGACAAGGTGAGATCGATGGAGTACAGCAAGAGAACTTTATTCGATTAAGCGAGAACAAAATGAAACCATGAGAGATTTTATCCTTCAGAGAAAGATCTTGGGCTCATGATGTGAGCCATGAGAGAAACTAAACGATGCTCAATTGAAAAGATGTTTCATGATGGATATAAAGCAAAACAACAAATACAACTTGATCAATGTATCCAATCGAGAAACATTTGATCAATGTTGTAAAGAAGCAATATGTTTAGATGACAACATGATAGAAGATGATCACGATATGAGATGTTCCTCATCTAAACCAAGTGAAGCAAAGGTTACATAAAAATTGATCTCGAAATTGTCATTCCTTGAATTCTACACAACCTTGCTTCGAAGCCTTGAACCAAACTGTCAAAGAGAGGATGAGCTCTCTCAAAACCAAACATCTTTAATGCCTCTTAGAGTAATGGGCAAAATGCTTTGTGTTCATTGCCATCACTACATCCATCCCAATCCCCAATGTGAGTACCCTAGGCCTATCTTTCTATACTACATACATTGTAAAGCCTTTGTTCAATGACATACCCAATGTCCCTATTCACCTATAGCTACCTCAAAACCTCAACCTCTCATGTCCCAAACAGAAACAGTCCAAAGGGTAAAAACTGCTCAGGAGGCAGTTAAGTAAATACTTCAGCGTATCTATTGTCGTGGACCACACAAAGTGGTAGACTGCACAATTTGGAATACTTCCATACCCACAATCACTGATACTTTTTGCAACCCACATGTGAATGATGTGGCATCGATCACATATTCCAAGATTGCCCAAAACGAGTTACTTTAATGCAACATGTCTCGCAGAACACAACTCTTAACATTTTGACTGTGTAAAACAGGCAATTGTCCATAGTACCCTTGAATGTGCTTACACGCTTGCAAGCCAAGGCACGAGAAATAGGAAAAAAGAATGCAAAAGAACACACTTCGAAATGGGTAGAAGAGCATGTTGTTATGGGAATATATTTTAAGCCCTCTTAAAAATATTATTCTACCCTCTTAGATAATTTGGGGACGTTTGGATTATCTTTGTATCATGCCAAATTATGTTAATATCATGGGTGATACCATTATAAATATTAATACGTTTGGTGGATATTGACGTATGCTTGGTGTCTCCAATGTTTGTTTCAGTTGGTTCATATATGTAGGGGAGATTCCTGGGTTACTTACGCGTGGCAAACATGTGTGATGATGGTTTGTATACTTATGGAATATTTATTTCACCAATTTATTGTTGGTTATTTTATAGGTGAGGATTCTGAAGATTTTTGGTTATTTTATAGGTGAAGAGGATTCTGAGGATTGAGGAGAAGTCGCACCAATTTATTACTTGGCATACCATTTTTGTAAACAAGCTTTGTAAATACATGTGCTAGCTTGTGCACATTTTGATTTATTTTGTAAAAGCTATAGTTTATCAAGCATAGACTTGATCTTTAATATTTGGTAAAGCGTGATATGCTTTAAACCCAAGCCTCAAATCATGGGCACTCTATTTTTGAAGATAAGAGAGTGTCATGTAAGAAAAGCACCCTTTTTGTATTTTTGGAGGCTGTGGCCTAAATTGGACTAAAGTATCTTGTAAATACTCATGTGTGGGGAAAAATAGGCCATACACACATGAGGGGGGGGATGATTGCACCCAATCTTGGAGCCGAATCTTTGTGAGCTAAGTATTTTCATTTGTTTTAGAATATTTTAATCATGGTCATGTGATGTTTGATGAATTGTTGAATTTAAATCAATTTCTTGCAATTTATTTGATTTTTTATCTCCCTAGAAATTTAGATCCCATGACAGTGGTATCAGAGCTAGACACCTTGGGAGAAGGGGATAAAATTGAGTGGTAGAAAGCTAAGTTCAAAGGTTTTTGAAGGATTGCCTCTATTAACCAAAGGGTAATAACCAAAGGTTAAGAGGAGGGTGGTAAACCATTTTTAAAAAACCATGAAACCACTCTAAAATTGAAAAGCGATTTTGCTAAATTCTTGACCTCTTTCTCATCCGTATGTATAGATGAATTCTCTAAAATTGAGTGCAAATCCTGCTTAGATTTTAGGTTGCTAAATTGCTGAGGGAAGAAGAAACTTTACAATGGACAATGTGTGAATCTCCAAGAGTTAATTTATGCACTCTAGAAAAATTTCAAACAATAGATTTAGTTAATTAGAACTTTTTCCTTCTTCCTCCAACTCACAGCCACCAGTTGTCAAACTCAAGGGAAATTTTTTTAAAAATCTTTCTCAACACCACAATGACCTGCTGGCCAGCGCTGCGAATCTAGGGAAGGACTAGCTGTTTGGTCTGATTTGCGCTTATTGGGCCACAAAGGCTTTGTAAGATTTTACTAATAAAGCTCACATTAAATAAAAGCTTTGTTAAGTTTTTAGAATTAAAGCTACGCTGGTTATATAACAAAAGCTTTGTAAGCTTTACTTAATAATGCTTACATTGACTCAAAGCTTTGTTAAGCTTTAATACTAAAGCTTTGATAAGCTTTATACAACAAGCTTTAAATATATATATATATATATACCTTATCCCATTACCATCTACCTCTCTCTCTCTCTCTCTCTCTCTCTCTCTCTCTTTGTGCATTTTTGTGACCAAAAATTCAAAGAGAGAAAACCCATAGCTTCTTTTAAGCAAGTTTTCTACTAAAGGGCCTTAAAATTTTTATAAAGCCTATCCTCATCCCTTCAAAAGAAAAACTTTTCGAGAAAACTCATCACTCCCCACACAAAAGGAAACAATTCAGAAAGAAAGATTGCAATGGCTGCTTTACCCATTCCACCCACAGTTCAAGAATAAATCTTAGCGCTTCAAGAATAAATTGATAATGAACGAGAACTCTGATGCAAATTAGAGCATCAAGTCAAGCGTACCAAACGCAAACGCGATGCTTCTGATTCTTTCGACTCAGATGATGAGGAAAGTGATCAAGTTAGACGCACTGTTAAAGCTACATTGCATGCTCAAAATTCTTTCGACTCAGATGATGAGGAAAGTGATCAAGTTAGATGCACTGTTAAAGCTACATTGCATGCTCAAAATTCTAAGAAAGACTCAGTCAAAAGGCATTCACTTTCCAAAATTATGATGCAAGAAGGATGCACGAGTTCTCATTTCTTGGATTAGCCAACTAGATGACTATTTCTCTGGCGAGAAGTTCTAAAAGATAAAATTAAATGTGCTTGTAATCATTTAATTGAAAGTGCGGCTTTATGGTGGAACATGATTAATCAAGGTAAACATCAACCTTCAACATGGAAAGAGTTTCAAAAACTCTTAAAGAAACATTTTCTACCATCGCAGTACAAAGCTAAAGCACATCAACGATGGGACACTCTGAGCTAGATTGATAAAGAGAATGTCCAAGCTTATATCGATAAGTTTTGGGATATTCTTTTACAGATTCAAGTCATTAAAAAAGTTAAGGAAAAAGAGCAATGTATAAAATTCATTGTAGGACTTAAGTCTACCATTAAGGCTGATGTTAACATGTTTTATCCATATGACCTTAGCACTGCTATGGACCTTGCCCTAAATTCAGAATGTAAAACATCTACGTCTAGAGATTTCAAGATTCAGGATAAATCTTTTACAAAATCTACTAAATCTTCTTTCCCTACTAGTACTTTTGATAAATCCAGGATACAAATGGACAACCAAAGAATCGAATCTTTAGATGCTACAATTGTTACTAGGAAGGACACCTTGTGCAAGATTGCCCTAACAAAAAGAAGAATTCCACATCGACGGCTCGACTCAACGTTATTGAAGAAAATGATGAAGATTCTTTCAAGTAAGAGGGTAACTCTGATCCCGACTGTTCAGATCAAGGTAAGTTTTTAATTCATGCTTTATTGAAAATTCAAGGGAAAAAATAAAAGAAAAAAATCAATTTCTATATTGCATGATGATGGTAGTTCGCATGATTTCATTTCTGAGAAAGCATTGAAAGCACTTAACCTAGATGCATCGTATTCTAGTTACAAAGTAAAAGCTACATTTCAAGGTACTAAGTACAACTGCACCAGGGAGGTTAGAGATTTAGAATTACAAATGGGTTCACTAAAAGAAAAGAGAACATTCCTAGTGGCACCTTTACAAGGTGTGGATGTCATCTTAGGTATGCCATGGAGACATGAGCATAACCCCATATTGACCATGACACCCATACCATGTGGTTAATAAAAGATAACCAAGAAATTTGTCTTCAATGCCAAAACAAAGGTGAATTAGACACTCATAGTCAAGCAAAAAGAGCTGTACAGAAAAAGGAGAAGACATTTTTTATTTTTGTCAACCAGCTTACTGCCAAGGATGACTTCAAATCAAATTTGTCCCATGACCCTTTTATCTCTAAATTCTCTAATTGCTTCCTAGATGACTTACCACCTGGCTTACCACCAAGACCTCGACCAGAAGACTATAAGATTAAAATAATTCTTGGTAGCTCACCACCATGTAAAGCTCCTTATAGAGTTAACATGCTTGAACAAAAGGAAATTCAAAGACAAGTCGAAGAACTATTAGATAAGGAATTGATTCGACACTAGTTCTCCATTTGGTGCTTCAATTCTTCTCGTTAAAAAGAAGAATGGTAAGATGTAGAAAACCTAAGAACACTATATGATCATATCGTAAGGGAATAAGAGATTCATGAGAGTTAGCTTGTGTGCTTGGAGAATCTATGCTAGGAGAGAACACTGAGGGAAATGAGTTGAATGGGTGTTGGAGTCACGACAGTCAAAAGGAAACTCATTGCGGACCATGCCTTCATACATTGACTCAAAGGAAGAGTTAGTGACCATAGCCAGTGTGCCTTCAATAAGGCTAGAACTTAAAGAAGAAAAGAGAGCCTTTAGAAAAATTCTTTGTCCTTGTTTTACAAGCTCTATGGAAGAGTACTTACAAAAAGGAAACCAGAAGCTTGGAATGAAGTCCAACGATGGATGAAAAATCATCTTAAGCCATTAGGATATGTGAGTGAGATTGACTAGGAAGACATGAAGAACCCATTGAAAGTATACAAAGATGTGCATATCAGCATGATAGGTAAATATTTTGAAGGAGATGCCATGAATGCTAGCATTCTAATCAAATTGTAGGGCATGGCCATAATTGCAATTCTAGGAGAAAGAGTGAGCATAGCCACAAAGACATGTGGAGAAGATGGGAGCAAGCCCCTAAAACCTTCAAAAATTATCCTCACACTGGCCAATGGTGATTTAGGTGAGGGGGAAGAGAGCTTGAGCTCTTGCAAGCACACACACACACTCACAAAACCCTAATAGAGAACACACAAGGTGAGAGGCTGAAAATCTTCTTCTTCTCTACTCAACACTCAACACACCATATACAAGATAAGAGTACACGCAATATGAAAGGTACTCAACCAAATACATACACGGGTTCTCTATATTGTGAACCCGACTAAATGAGCTGGCGCTATAACTATGCCAGTCTCTAGAATGGCTGTCACACAGCCTGTCATCCCACTGGCCGCATATCTCCCATGATCTCACCGACCATGCCAGTGGTGTAAGTGTGGGGCCTATCCCCCAGGCGGGTCATCAGTGACCACCGCCTCACTAGACGAGCTCGATATCTCAACACTCCCCCTCGAGCTCAACTCCATCTCATGTACACCAAGCGAAGCCCTAAATCTGCGGAGCTTCTCTGTACCCAATGCTTTGTTGAAGATGTCAGCTATTTGATCCTCTGTGCTGACATAAACAAGGTCAAGGTCTCCTGCCAAGACCTTCTCTCTGACGAAGTGGTAGTGGACCTCTATGTGCTTCGTACGAGCATGAAAGACTGGGTTCCTGGCCAACTGTATACTGCTAATGTTGTCACAGAAAATGACAACTTGTCTATCCACTGATAGACCCAAATTTGCAAGTAGCTTCCTCAACCAAGCTACCTCACATGCTGCCATAGCAGCTCCTCTGTACTCGGCCTCTGTACTCAATAGACCGTAGGCTGCTTCTTGCTGCTCCAAGTCACAGCAGCACTCCCCAAAGAAAACATGAATCCACTGGTAGATCTTCTATCTGAGATACTACCAGCCCAATCAGCATCTGTGTACCCATGTACACATATCTCTGTCCTAGTCTCA
This sequence comes from Cibotium barometz, assembly GCF_041138505.1. NCBI lineage: Eukaryota > Viridiplantae > Streptophyta > Polypodiopsida > Cyatheales > Cibotiaceae > Cibotium > Cibotium barometz. The sequence goes on from NC_141066.1 coordinate 37,772,417, forward strand.
TAGAATAGTCCACAATGCAAAGTAGACTTCACATACCTCAGTATGCGTCTCACTGCATCCAAATGCGGTTTTCGTGGAACTTGCATAAACTGACTCACCAACCCAACAGCATAGCTCAAATCTGGTCTGGTGATCGTCATGTAGATCAAACTTCCTACTATGCTCCTGTACATAGTAGGATCCTCCAAGATCTCTCCTGAATCTGCACTCAACTTGCCATTCTGATCCAATGGCACAGAAATAGGCTTACAGCCTGTCATACCATACTTGGACAACATGTCCAAGCCATACTGTCTCTGCAGTAATCCAATACCATGTGGTGACCTAATCACCTCAATGCCCAAGAAATATCTGAGCTCCCCCAGATCCTTCATCTCGAACTTCTATCTAAGCAAGATCTTTACATCAAAGATCTCTGCATCATGGTCCCCCGTAATGATCAAGTCATCTACATAGATGACAACAAGCACAACCCCTCTATCACCATGTCTCACATATAATGAGAAATCTGCATTGGCTACATGAAAGCCAATAGTGACAAGATATTCAGAAATCTTGTCAGACCATGCTCTTGGTGCTTGCTTTAAGCCATACAAGGCTTTCTTCAACCTGTAAACATGCTCGGGGTGACTCACATCCTCATAACCAGGTGGTGCAACATATACACCTCTTCTTGCAAATCCCCATGCAAGAATGCATTCTTTACATCCATCTGATGTAAAGACCATTGCTTTGACACAGCCACTGCTATCACAACTCTCACCGTTGCCATCTTGGCAACTGGGCTGAAAGTTTCCTCATAATCAATCCCATATGTCTGTGCATATCCTTTGGCTACCAATCTAGCCTTGTACCTGTTTATGCTTCCATCACTGTTATGTTTAACTTTGTACACCCACTTGTATCCAATGGCTTTCTTACCTTCTGGCAATTGCACTAAATCCCAAGTTTCATTTCCATATAGTGCATCCATCTCCTCATCCATAGCTTTCTCCCAACACACATTTCCAACAGCCTCATCAATGCATGTGGGCTCTACAACCTGCACAACCTTTGCCATATATGCATAGTGATGTGCCACATAACCATCATAAGTAAACCTCTGCACAGGGTTCTTCACTCTCCCAGATCTTCGCAGCTTTTCATTCATGGCTTCCATAGCCTTCTTTACACCAGGTGTTCTCATAGCTGGGATCCCAAGCTCCTCATCAAGGCTCATATCTGAGCCACTAGACTCTCTATCAACATGAGAATGCCCTGCAGAAATGTCAGGCATACCAAGGGGCTCAACCACTTTCTCTTTTCCTTTACATGATGTAGTAATCACATTTGCAGGACTGGTATTATGACGCAGCCTGCCACTCCATGGTCTATCAATAGACCCACTAGATGAGGACTCTCCTGGTCCACTCAAAGACTGTGATTGCTGACCTGCATTCTGTGCAACCACACTTCCACTCACATCAGCCCCAACAGCTTCTTTTTCAGCAGCATACCAGCTGCTCATCTCATAAAAGACAACATCCCTGCTTACCCTCAACTCACGTGTAGCAGGGTTATAACACTTGTATCCCTTTTGCTCAAGGGAGTATCCAATAAACACACATTTTTCAGCTTTTGGATCCAGCTTGGTTCTCAGCTCATCTGGCACATGCACATATGCAATGCATCCAAAGACTTTCAGATCAGACAAATCTGGTTTTCTGCCAGTAAACCTCTCCTCTAGAGTTACATCATGTATGGCTGCAGTTGGAGTCCTGTTCATGATGTATACTGCTGTAGAAACAGCCTCAGCCCAATAGCAATGCGACATATTCTTCTCTTCCATCAATGCTCGCGCAATCTCAGCAATGTGCCTGTTTTTCCGCTCAGCAACTCCATTTTGCTGCGGAGTGTATCTGCATGTAAACTGTCTCCGAATACCATTGTTCTTTAAGAATTCAGAGAACTCATTGGAGAAGTACTCTCCCCCTCCATCTGACCTTAGGCACTTTACATATTTCCCTGTTTGCTTTTCAACCAAAACTCTGAAATTCTGAAAGTGAGTGAACACCTCACTCTTCTCTTTCATGAAATATACCCACACTTTCCTTGTGTGGTCATCAATGAAAGTCACATAATACCTACAGCCTCCCATAGATATGGTCTTCGTAGGACCCCATACATCTGAATGCACAACATCTAGTGCATTTCTGCTCACATATCTGTTACGTGGAAACGCATGCTTTGTTTGCTTCCCAAATTGGCATGCTTCACATATTTTCTGCATACCTTCCACTTTAAATTTTGGCAGCCCTGTCACAATTCCTTTTGTCTGCATAGACTTCAATCTCTGCATATTTACATGTCCAATTCTTTTATGCCATATGTCTCTGTCTGCAACAACTCCTGAACCATTTGCAAACATCGCAGTACTCATTTCAAGCATGTCTACATTCAATGTAAACATTCTGCCCACTCTGTTGCCTTTTGCAACCAACCTGCACTTGTCTTTAAAATCTTCAACATAACGCCCATCAGGGTTAAACCAAACCTGCAAACCCTGCTCAATCATCTAGCCAACTAAAACCAGATTCTTTGTTATGTTTGGTACATGAAGTACATCTGCAAGGTACTTCACTTTGCCATCCTGCATAGACAATGGCACATCTCCAACATGGGCAATTGGATGAGCAGTGTCATCCCCTGTTTCCACAAAACCTGGTCTTTCCGGGTTTTTCATCTCCTTGAACCACTCCCCATGACTTGTCATGTGGTTCGAAGCGCCTGAATCCACATACCATACATTATCTTTTTGTGCTGCATCAACATTTTCAGACATGGCATTCACGACATGCTGCATAACAAATAACCTTTCATTATCCTCATTATTTCTGCTTGAGGATGCATAGTTGTTTTGCTGCACTTTCCCATTTTGCATGTCAGCCTGCTTCTTATAACATTCTGCCTGCACATGTCCAGGCTGTTGAAAGAACGGTAGAGGAGGAGGAGACACACACACAGGAGCAAACCCTAATGTATATTGCAAACCCTAACCATAGAGGGAAGCCATGTCCACTCTCACACAAAGCATAATGCACTAATCCATAATCCACACAACACACAATGAGTTGTGTCCACACTCTACTAACCCTAGCTAATGTCCACACACTATGACCAGCTGGACACGCGGTCATTTATGTCTCACACATGTTCCTACCTAATCTGCCAGCACATAGCATAGCTGGCTCACACTGACATCGAGCTTGAATCTCAACAGCCCCTCTCAAGCTCATGATGTACTGCCGATGAAGATGTAGATGAGCTTGGGATATCAAGACTCTCAACACTCCCCCTCAAGCTCATCCCATGTACTCCCAACATAGTCCGGAAGTACTCAAACTTCTCCCTGCTAAGTGGCTTCGTAAAGATGTCTGCCACCTGCTCATCAGTCTTCACATAGTGAAGATCAACTGTACCATCCAGCACCTTTTCTCTGACAAAGTGATAATGGACCTCTATGTGTTTGGTCCTCGCATGAAACACTGGATTCTTTGCCAACTGTATACTGGTCATGTTGTCACAATGAATGACAACTTTGCCATCAAGAGGCTCACATAAATCTGCCAAGAGACTCTTTAACCATATAGCTTCACAAGTAGCAATGGCTGCTCCTCTGTACTCAGCCTCTGTACTGGACAAAGCAACTGTAGGTTGCTTTTTGCTACTCCAACTCACCACGGCACTTCCAAGTGTAAAAGCATATCCACCACTAGTAGACCTCCTGTCATATGTGCTACCTGCCCAATCAGCATCTGTGTAGCCATGTATGTCCAAGCTTTTACCACTCTCATAAAATAAACCATAATGTGCTGTGGTCTTCACATATCTCATGATGCGTCTCACTGCATCCAAATGTGGTTTCCTGGGGCTCTGCATAAACTGGCTGACTAGCCCCACTGCATAACTCAAATTCGGGCGTGTGATAGTCATGTATATGAGACTACCAACCATCTTCCTGTACATAGAAGGATCATCCAATTCCTCGCCATAATCAGCCCGCAACTTCACATTTTGCTCCAATGGTGTACTCATAGGCTTACACCCTGTCATGCCATACTTTGCCAACATATCCAATGCATATTGGCGCTGTACTAACCAAGTACCTGCATGATCTTTCACCACTTCAATGCCAAGGAAGTATCTCAACTCACCAAGATCTTTCATGTCAAATTGCCCACTCAAAGCTTTCTTGACATGCATCACATCTGCACCATGATCACCTGTGATAATCAAGTCATCCACATAGATGACTAGTAAAACAATCCCATGCTGTGTCTTCTTCACATAGAGTGAAGAATCTGCTGTAGAAATCTGAAAACCAAGTGAGATAAGATATCTGCTCATCTTATCACTCCAAGCACGAGGTGCTTGCTTTAGACCATATAATGCCTTTTTCAACCTGCATATGTGAGTGGGATATCTAGGGTGTACATACCCTTCTGGCTGTGCCATGTACACTTCCTCTTGTAGATCTCCATTCAGAAATGCATTCTTAACATCCATCTGATGCATTTCCCAGCCATTAGCTGCAGCCATAGCAATGACTGCTCTCACTGTGCCCATCTTAGCCACTGGACTAAACGTCTCATCATAATCCAATCCTTGGGTTTGTGCATAACCCTTTGCTACCAATCTTACTTTGTGTCTCTCAATAGAACCATCAGATTTGCACTTCACTTTATAAACCCATTTACATCCAATAACATTCTTGTCCTTTGGTAGTGCAACCAAGTCCCATGTATCATTATGGACCAATGCGTCCATCTCAACATCCATTGCTTTTTCCCATACATGCTCTCCAATAGCCTCTGTATAGCATGTAGGTTCCACATGCTTCACCATAGATGTCATGTATGCATAGTGCATAGCAAAATCTCTATATGTCAATCTATCAACAGGATATCTGACTCTCTGGGATCTCCGCAATGCATGCGGGTCACTCTGTACACCTGTAACTCTAGCATGTGGTGGCACATATCTGTCCTGTCTAGCACCAGGTGTGCGTAAAACAGGTATGCCAAGCTCCTCATCCAAACTCTCAGAACTAGATGACTCATAACCTGTGATTCCAATTCCTTCGACTTTCTTTTTGCCTTTGTCCATAGCACTACTCCCAGTGCTTACACTCTCATGCCTCAAACGTCCTGACCATGGACGTACACTGCTACTCTCAGCTTCTGCTGCTAGCCCAGACATAGTAGTAGAACTAGAACTTGCTTGTGGTGGCAAGTTCACATGAACATCAGCCTCAAGTGACTCAATAACACCCTCATCTTTTGCTTTATACCAACTAGCAAGCTCATCAAACACCACATTACGTGAGATGACCACTTGTCTAGTTTGAGGGTTATAACATTTGTAGGCCTTTCGATCCTGTGCATATCCAACAAATACACATTTCTCTGCCTTAGGATCCAACTTCCTTCTTCTTTCATCAGGCACATGTACATAAGCTATGCATCCAAAAACTTTAAGATGTCCAATGTCTGGCCTGTAACCTGTAAGCCGCATCTCTGGCGTGCTTCCATGAATGGCTGCTGTAGGTGTTTTGTTCAATATATAAACTGCAGTAGCACATGCTTCTGCCCAATAGTAATCTGGCATGCTCTTTTCATTAAGCATTGCCCTTGCCACTTCACATATAACTCTATTCTTCCTCTCAGCCACACCATTCTACTGAGGTGTATACCTGCAAGTCAATTGTCTTCTTATTCCATGCTTCCTCAAGAAATACTCATAAGCCTTTGAGGTGTATTCACCACCTCCATCTGTCCTCAGACATTTAATCCAACAGCCATACTGCTTTTCTGTAAAAGCTTTGAAATCCATGAATTTTTCCAACACTTCACTCTTCTCTTTGAGAAAGTATATCCATGTCATCCTGCTAAAATCATCTATGAATGTAACATAGTATAAACTGCCTTTGATAGATGGGTTTTGTGCAGGACCCCATACATCACTGTGTACGATCTCAAGTGGCATGTTACTCATATTTCCTTCTCTAGGAAACCTCAATCTTGCCTGCTTCCCAAACTGACAGGCTTCACAAACATGCATATGTCCATCATATTTGAACCTAGGCAAACCATTGACAATGCCTCTTGTTTGCGTGTTCTTTAATCTCTGTATGTTGACATGGCCAATCCTCTTGTGCCACATATCAATGTCCTGTACCACATTCCTGCTCTTTGAGAACATGGCTGATTTTAGCTCAGGAATTCCAGCATCCAGCTTAAACAATCTTCCTTCTTTCTTGCCTTTAGCAATCACTCTACATCCATGTTTAAAATCTTCAACGAAGCATCCATGCTCATTGAAGCGAACCTGTAATCCCTGTTCCACCATTTGACCAACTGAGGCCAAGCTTTTAGTGATCGAAGGCACATACAGCACATCTGACATAGACTTTGTCTGACCATTATGCATGACCAATGGTACACTTCCAACATGTGTAATGACATGCTGGGTATCATCACCTGTTTCCACATAGCCTTTGACATCCATTGGCTTCATGTGCTCAAACCATTCACCATGACATGTCATATGGTTTGATGCTCCTGAGTCCATATACCATGTATCATCATTCTCAGCATTTGTTGTCATAGAACCCACAACATGCTTCATGGCAAACAAATGATTTGCAGTTCCATCATTGCTACTTGATGCATAGTTGCCACCATGTTGTGCATAGTTTCCACCATAATGACCACCACGTTGTGCTCTTCCCCCTCTCAAATCATTCTGTTTGCGAAAGCAATCTCTCGCCATATGACCATATTTGCCACAATAATGGCATTCCACATCTTGCATAGAATTTTGTTGGCCTTGCCAACGTCCTCGACCACGGCGGGGGTTACCTCTGCCTCTTTGAGGGGTATATCCACGACCACCTCGAGCACCATAAAAAGGCTGAAAATTCTGTTGTGGAGGTCTATCCTGCCATCCACGACCATTACCACCACGTCCACGTGATGCAAATCTCCCCCTGCCTCTAAAGCCTCTCTGCGAGTAGAAAGCCTGATTTCTGCCATCATCATGGCTAGTAGATGCATCCAGAAATGAATCACTGAGCTTGATTTCCTCAACCAATAAGAGTGAAACCAACTCATCGAAGTCGGGTAAACCTGTACTCCTCACTGAGATAGATGTATCAAAAGATTTGTATTCCTTGCCAAGACCACGCAAGGTAATATCCACCAAATCATCATCAAGCATGGGGGCATTTATTGTGGCCAATGCATCTGCAAACTTCTTGATTTCTTGCACATAATCATGTATGCTCCTTTTATTCCTTTTCACATTGTGTATCTGCTGTCGCAATTGAGACTTGCGAGCACTCGTATCTGTATCAAACATCTTGACCAAAGTATCCCATGCATCTTTGGGATTCTCAGCATCCTGAATGTGTATGAGCATAGCATCAGAAATACATATAGACAAATAATGCAGCACTTTGAATGCTCTCTCTGACCATAGCTTATGAGCAATAAGCTGCTGCTGTGTAGGTTGCCGAGGTAGCTCAGGCTCTGGCTCAGCACCTGTAATGAGATTCCAAAATCCTTTTCCTTTCAAGAAACTCTTTATCCTGTACTTCCATGCCTGGAAGTTCTTCCTATCCAGCTTTTCACCAACAATCTGAACTGGATTGTCCGACATGTTGCTCAATGCGTACACCTTCCGCACACTTCAAATCTGTAAATGAGTCTTCCTCAGCTCAACCACACTCCAATTAATGTTCCAGATACTCCAAGGTAGCCAACAAACTCCAATTTTGATGTAGAAAATGTAATCATCCAAGATGAACTGACTCACGCAGTGCGGGATACCCTGAATTGACACGCCTTCCAAGGCTCCAAATCGCAATGTAATGGTGCAATCAAGTCTAGGCAACTTGCATTGACACCTAATGAACCTCAATGTTGAGTATCAACCTTTTCTGACATGTGTAATTATCAATTTTTGAAAACCCCTTTTTCTGTTTTTGGAAAAACAAAAAAAAACCAGAAAAACCAGTAATGATTTGGCTCTAATTTCTTCAATATTTGACCAAATTGAGCAACCAGGCATTCATTGGCTTAGCAATAGTGTCCATCAACTCCATGTAAGAGGAATTTTTCCAATTGTAAAACACCAAAGATTAATTGCTCAATTAAAATCCTCTGTTTCTCTGCAACCAGTGGACAGCCTGTTTTAATCAGCTCATTCCCAGCTCAATTAGGCATCATTGACCAAACAAATCACATAGCCCTCTTCTCCAAGGTGTAAAGCATCCAATTGCTAAGGAAGTTGTGGAAGGAACCAAGCACCCAATGAGAAATTGACCTCCTCGTAGGCAAAAACCAGAAAAATGCTCTGTTTTCTCTGTATGGACTGCGTCGCCTGCTGTAGGGCCCTTTGGGAAGCTTTATGATGATAATTGATGAGTGCTACAAGTGCCCAAGACACCTAGGTATGTGTGCAATCCACCAATGGTTGGATTTGAGCCAAAAACACACTCCAAATGCTTCAATTTTGGGCTTCTTTTTCACTGTTTTGTGAGAGCTCAAAAACCAGAGTTTTCCACTCAATTAAATACATCCAAATTGCTCCAAAATTTGTTCAAGGCTTGCACATGGGTTGCCAATACATCCCTCATTGTCAGATACATGTTTGCTTTGCCAGATTTACATGTATTTCCACCATACATCAATGTTCCCAAGCTTTAATGGAAAGCTTCAAAAACCAAAATTTTTCTTTGCTTTGATTTGCTCTATTTTGCTTTGCTTTTGCCTGTTTCACCTGCAATCCGCTCAAGGATGTTTAGAGGACCTTACCCGGTAGGCCAAGCTCTCAGATCTGATAGTATTTGGTGTGCTCCAAGCTTCACAGCTCCAATCGCCAGCTTCACAGCTTCTTTTCACAGCTTCTTCTTCTCCCTCTTCACTCACTCACACATAAACCCTAATAAACAGCACAAGGCTCTGATACCATGTTGAAAGAACGGTAGAGGAGGAGAAGACACACACACACAGGAGCAAACCCTAATGTATATTACAAACCCTAACCATAGAGGGAAGCCATGTCCACTCTCACACAAAGCATAATGCACTAATCCATAATCCACACAACACACAATGAGTTGTGTCCACACTCTACTAACCCTAGCTAATGTCCACACACTATGACCAGCTGGACACGTGGTCATTTATGTCTCACACATGTTCCTACCTAATCTGCCAGCACATAGCATAGCTGGCTCACACTGACATCGAGCTTGAATCTCAACACAGGCTTACCACAATAATAGCATTCACGTGCATCATTATATTGCCTTTGCCAATTTCCACGGCCTCTTTGGCTCCCCCTGCCTCTGAATTTGCCTCTTCCACCTGCGTGTTGTTGTTGTTGTTGATTCTGGGACTGTTGCTGCTACTGCTGCTGCTGCTGACCATAATTCTAATTACCTGTTCGGCCACCTCCTTGATCGCGTCCACGGCCTCCTCTACCTCGTCCTCTTCCTGAACTCGTGTAGAAGGCCTGTTGCTCTGAACTGTTTTTGCTTTGTGAAGACTGTTGGTCTTCACCCAAGTTCTTCTCTTCGATAATCAGCATAGACACCAAATCTGTAAAGTTGGGAATGTTTTCCCGAGTCTGAATAGACGTCTTGAACGCCTTGTATTGTGGCCGGAGACCACGTAGACAGACCTCCACCTTATCATCATCATCTACTGACACACCAATAGATGCAAGGGATTCCACAATACCCTTTATCTTCAACGCATAGTCATTCACAGACATGCTCTTTTTCTCCACAGTATGAAGTTCATTCTTCAACTGTATCTTACGTGCCTTGGTATTTGTTTCATAAAGCTTTACCAAGGTGTCCCACGCCTCCTTGGGGGACTTGGCATCCTGAATGTGCCCAATCATGGTGTCCTGTATACTAATGGAGAGCCAATACATAACCTTCCTGGCTCCTTGGTTCCAGTCTTTAAACTCTTTCACATCTGCAGAGCAGTCGGATTTATATCCGGTATCTCCCATGCCTCTTCATGCTCACCTTCTATGTAGTCCCAATAGCCTTTTCCCATCAGGAAATTCGTCAACCTGAACCTCCAAGCATGGAAGTTATTCTTATCCAGCTTCTCAGCCACAATCTGTGTTATGCCATCATTTGATATCTTGCCAAACACACAATTTTACCAGAAACTGCACTCTGGTTTTTCTGCACAAACTGCTGTATTTTCTGCACAGCGGTACTGTAGTACTCTCAAATGTCACCAACAGTGACTTCAATGTGCATACATACACCCAATGGCAACTGTAGACCTCTTTGCAGCACCCACAGTGTCTGCACAGTCAATCTGTCTTCTTGCAGTTCTTAAAACAGAGTTCTGTAGAGAATCGATGACTCACCCGCAGTGCTCGAAATCGCCTGCTTTTTGAAAAATGAAGGTCCAAACGCGCCCGAAACGCGTTTTCGGCCCGAAAATCGTAGTCCGATAGGATTGTATAGTTGCCCTATAGCTTTACTCCCGCGAAGAAAGCTCCTCAATCAGAGACCGTTTGCCAGTGCCTCCCGTAGAGCTCCCGACAAGGGTGTAGTCACCAACACAAATAGGGAAGAGTAGTTGAAGCTCTTACCCTCGTACCGCTTCCTGTGGTTCTCTTGCTTGCAGCTCAGCCCTTAGCACGAACCAGGCTCTGATACCATGAAAAGATGCAGGGGGGAAGAGAGCTTGAGCTCTTGCAAGCACACACACACACTCACAAAACCCTAATAGAGAACACACAAGGTGAGAGGCTGAAAATCTTCTTCTTCTCTACTCAACACTCAACACACCATATACAAGATAAGAGTACACGCAATATGAAAGGTACTCAACCAAATACATACACGGATTCTCTATATTGTGAACCCGACTAAATGAGCTGGCGCTATAACTATGCCAGTCTCTAGAATGGCTGTCACACAGCCTGTCATCCCACTGGCCGCATATCTCCCATGATCTCACCAACCATGCCAGTGGTGTAAGTGTGGGGCCTATCCCCCAGGCAGGTCATCAATGGCCACCGCCTCACTAGACGAGCTCGATATCTCAACATTAGGAACACCTACAAGAATTCTAAAAGAAGTGGAAGTAATGTTGTGTGGCCAAGCCTACAAGTATACATTTGCTATTGTTTAATTTGGAAGGCCCACCAGTTACAATGTGATTGTGTTCCAAATGGTGTTAATCCATGACTGGAAAAAAGATGAGTATGATAAGACATCATGTTTGGAAAGCTTAAACTTATGTCATGTAAACAAGCATAGCTGTAAAAGGTGTGCGCATGATGGGGAAACTTCTATTACTTATGTCATGTGAACGAGCATAGCTATAAAAGGTGTGAGCATGATGAGGAAACTTCCAGTACTTATGTCATGTGAACACTAGGCACTCCTCAGAGACAATTCCTCAAAAGTAGGGAAGCCTCTTTGAAAAAGCTAATGCATGTTAGAGCAAGAGACTTGCTGAGCCTTAAGGATGAAGAACATTATTTGCATTATGTCAGAGGCCTTAAGAGCTATAGAGGAATTTTGTTCTAATTAGAAGTATCTAATGAAGAAGTTAGGTCGTAATGTTAATAGATCCTCAAATTACTAGAACCATATCAGGAGATAATCCCATGGATTCAAAATCAGTTGTCTCCAAAAAGACATTAAGTTTGGACAAAGAAGGCGTAATAAAGGTATAAATGAGGTACGAATCTAGGAAGAATCCTAAGATGTTAGTTCCAAAGATATTGATAAAGAAGAAGACTAGAGACAAGTCCCTTCACATTTCAGGAACTACAAGATTGAGAGCAGGAAGGTGTGTGCACCAACACCAAAAAGAGAGAAACTAAAAAGAGAGGGGTGTCATATGATGGACCTAAAGATGCCAAACAAATTGACCTAACACGTCTAGGGAAAGAGCCCAAAAAGATTTGGATATCTATTGACTTAGCCCCATGACAAGACTAAATTAATGGAGTTACTCAAGGAATACCTAGATGTGTTTACTTGGAACTACTCAAATCTCAACTGAAGTTTGCCAGCATTCAATTCCACTGGTGAGACAATGCAAGTCCAATAAAATAAAGGCCTTACAAATATAATTAAACCTATTCCATAATCATTAAGGAAGAAGGCGATAGACTTACTTTGACATGTTTCATGTATAAAATTAAGCACACTAATTGGGTATCACCAACGATTATAGTAAGAATGGCAAGATCTGCATATTGCGAAGTACTTTTAGTCCTAGAACATTGATGAGGGACAGAGTGGTACATAGTGAGAAGGTGCAAAGAAGCCCGAGCAGAGAGCCACATGCTTCATATGATGAACCTGCATAGGTCAAAGATGTAAATCTTGCTAGCCTAGATGAAGAACCTAAGCCAATGTAAATCTTGCAAAGACCTCACCCCTAAGCAAGAAGGAGAAGTGATAGCCTTGCTCAAGGAATTTTAGGATGTGTTCATTGGAAATACACAGAGGTCCTTGAAATCTCTTTGGACAGTCTCTCTTCTTCTTAAAAAAGCAAGGTGGAGGGATTGAAAGTGGTAGATAGGGGTCTTGTGCCCATTGTGGCGTGGTTCTTTGATCTAGTTCTAGTAGGACCTCACCACTTGCTATGGGAAGTTTGTGTCATAGTTTTGTTTCCGACACAAACCCTCTTGGGGTTTGTGTCGTAGTTTTATTTCAGCTCTCTCGAATGCTTTTTGTTGCTCATTGGTGAGACAATACAAGAGGGCAGCTCCCTTTCACCCTTTTTTACATGTTTGATGGCATCCTTGCTAGATCCTCTGAGCCCTAGTCAACTCAACTTATGGTAATTGTCAAATCAACCTTGCCTCATCCCCCTCCATTTTGCCAAGTGTTGGATAGGCTACTTGCATATTGTAGCAAAAAAGAGAGCATTGGCTACTTTTTGCTCTTTGATCTGGGCCACAATTCCACAATATGGTGGTAGAGAACTACAATGCCTATTGGGTTGTATGTTATAGTCGATGGACTTACTTGTAGCACTTTATATATGGCTCTCGTCAGCAAGGCCTTCTTCATGTATACAATTTTCTACATATCCATTATTTCATTTAACATGGGAGCATGCTTGATAAATTGATCGGCATTCAGTATGATTGGCTCTACATTGGCCTCTAGGCATGGTTTTTTTTTAGTATAGAGCACCACGCATGGCAGTCAGACACAATGGATGCACCCTTTAACTATTAATGCTTAACAAATTGATCGGCATTCAATATGATTGGCTCTACGTTGGCCTCTACACATGGGTTTTTTAGTATAGAGCACCATGCAGTCAGACACAATGGATGCACCCTTTAACTATTAATGCTTAACAAATTGATCGGCATTCAATATGATTGGCTCTATGTTGGCCTCTACACATGGGTTTTTTAGTATATAGCACCATGCATGGTAGTCAGGCAGCACAATGGGATACAACCTTTGATTATAAATGCTAGTTTCTCTAGGTAGATGTCCCCTTTAAAGATGAGTATACTTACTAAGTGTATATAGCACCATGCATGGTAGTCAGGCACAATGGGATACACCCTTTGATTATAAATGCTAGTTTCTCTAGGTAGATGTCCCCTTTAAAGATGAGTATACTTATTACTAAGTGTATATATTTTGTTGGCCTTTCAACGTAACTCCACGAACATGTGAAGGTTGAGGGACTAATCCAAATCTTTTGCAAAAAAAGATAAGCTTTAGGAAGTTAAAGATAGGTGGGGCTCTATATCATATTGGAAATAAATAGTTGCTACATTTCCCATGATGTGTCATATTTCACACACTAAGGAATAAATTGACGGTGGGGTAGCCAACAAATGTCCCTAGTGTGTTACCACCCCTGGAGGTGCACACATCCATATGGGTTGCGAAGGTGCTGGTATGCTAAGGTAGGTCCCTACTCACATTGTTGACTAGCCCTCCACTCTATAAGCCTTATATATATAGGTAGAGATAATGGGCACCCACTTAAGTTGGGCAGCCGAGCAAAGCCCACTTGTATATATACAACTTTTGATAATGTGAATGGGGAAATTCAATCATTTTTTACGTGCAAAGCTTTCTTCTTCTCTTGAGCTTTACATTCTTATTTTCTTGGTTGTAAGATGCATGCTTGTGTGTGTGATTGTGTTGAGTATGCATGCTTGCTAGCTTGAGTGAGAGTGAGATTGAGCAAAGAGGGTGGTTCAAGATTTCTAGCTTAACCATTTCCTTTTAGAAGGATTACTTATTAGGACATTGAGAGGAGAAGAAGGGCTTGCCACACCTCATAGTCTGTTTTGCCTCTCTAATTGGGATTTTCATTATCCAAGACAAGAGGTCTAACCAATAACACTATTATTCCTTGCTAGAGAGTTTTGAATCTTTTCATGGATATTAGTATCATAGATCATGGAGGTTAGTAGATCATATAATGTATATGATTAGTATGACGTGAATAACCAAGGGGGAATATTTACGTGTGTGAATTCTTAGAGAAATTCATGTTAAATAAAATTTAGTATTTTGATGCAAAATGATGTTAGTATGGTCCAATAGTGTAAAAGAAGGTGTAGGACATATGAATTATACACTTGCTGAAATTTTATCTTCGCGTGTGAAACCAGATTGGTTTTTCACATCATGAATATCTTAGGATATTCATGCCTGAAATTTGTTTGGAGATGTGGATGAGAAATACAAAAAATGAGTTTAGGAAGGTGTAACTAGGCAAGTATATGGGTTTTCCTTTGAAAAAGAGAAGATTCCTTTGTGGTGTTAAAAATGAGTTTAGTTTTTCATGGTGGAAGAGTTAGTGAAGTTGAAGAACGGGGGGTAGGGTGAGTAGTGGAAGGGAGAAATACTACCTTTTACCCAACCACTCCAAGCATGAACAAGATAATTATGACGTATAATTCTTGTGGTTTAGGGGTTATGACCAAATGCTAGATGTTCTTACTCCTCAAGGAAGCTATTTGTCAAGTTGATTGATATACATGATGAACTTTTCTGGGCATGAAAGATGTGAGCTATTCATGATGTGAAGATTGCCATTGGTTTTCATGCCAAATGAACTTATGAATTCCCTACTTTTGAAGTGATTTTATGGTTCATCTGATCAGGGCTAGAAATTATTCATTCTACTTTTGGAACACCTTTTTTAAGTGTGAAAAACTTGAGTTATTGTGGTGTGAAAATTATTACAATTTTTTAACACTAAATGAACTTTTGAATTCCTTGCTTTTGAGGCGATTTTATGGTTCATTTGATCATTGTGAAGGTCTAGGAATGATCTCTCTTACTTTTCAAACAACTTTTTTGGGCATGGAAAACTTAAGTTTCTCACGGCAGTGTGACTATTTGGTGAAAGTCATGTGTGAACATCACAATTAGTTTTCTTCATGCTTGCCTTTCAAGGGTGTAGTTAAACTTCATGTCTTTTGTACTTTGGATCTTTTACTCCACCAATTGCTCTATTGGCTTCCTAGTAGCCACTCTCTCCCTTGGATCTCGAGGGGAAGGTGCTCTCACTCCCTTTTTGAGCATTGCAAGTACTTATGTTTGTCGCTAAGCTTCAACGACCTCCCTTGGTAGTGACTACCAAAGTGAGTTGACAAACAATGTGAGTTGTGCCATTAAGTATTCATACGACTCTATTGTGGCAATAGTAAGTACTTATGTTTGTCACTAAGCTTCAACGACCTCCCTTGGTAGTGACTACCAAAGTGAGTTGACAAACAATGTGAGTTGTGCCATTAAGTATTCATACGACTCTATTGTGGCAATAGTAACTGTTGATGTTGAAGCTTTGACTAGTAGCTCTTCAGATGTTGATGCATCTGTTGAAGTGATTTGTTGCATATCCTTGTTGTTTAGAGTGCAAGTAGGTTCTTTTGGATTCTTCATTTTTGGGAGAGGGTTCTTATGGTCTGCTTGCTATTGCTTTGGTTTGCCACACCATTCGAGATATGGGTATTCTTCTTTGGTAATGAGGCTATTGTTTCCTTGATGGCCTTGGCCACCTAGATGGTGGAGCAATGAATAGGCATGTGGGCACCCATTTTTGGAATATATGATCTAACGGTTGGTGCCTTGGGTAATTATTAAGGTTGTTTCTTTTTTGTGCAAGTTGAGGGGATCTTGTGGATTGCTTCGAGATCCATTACCTTCATAGAATCCTTGTGCTTATAATAATAACTTGAGAACCCATAATGAAATAGGCCAAATAATCCATAAATTTCATTGAAATGGCACATGCATTGAATGACAACCAAGAAGAAAGGGACATGGAAAGGTAAGACATTTGATGAATTAATCTATCATTTACAAAGCCTTTCTCATCCTTGGGTAGGCTTGTTGCTATGTCTTCTCCTCTCAAATCTAAATTTTACTTTTGATTAATAAGTATTAGCAGCACCATAAATTCTTGTGTATTATGTAGTCACATCTATTGAAGATAGTAAACATTGTAAATTGACTTTATGTAAAGTGATCGATCAAGATTATTCTTTCTACTTCTTGCATTTTATAATTTCTCTAGAATTTCCACTTGCAAAGCCTTTTAATAACACTTTCTGCTTCTTGCATTTTATAATTCCTCTAGAATTTCCACTTGCAAAGCCTTTTAATAACACTTTTATTTTTTTCGAGCTCTCACACTAGATCTATTAGTAAGCTAGATATCTAGTTTAATGAAGCAACAAGCTAGTTTATTAAAATCAACCCCAATGAGTTTATTGAAACTAGGTAGCCAATTTATTAAAATTAGCCATTTTCTTGAAGATAGCTTCTCAATTTTATTGAAACTAACTAGCCAGCTTACTAAATATCACTAGGTAGCTGATTAGAACTAGATTTTGTTTAATTATTTAATAAAAACAAGGTTTCATGTGAGGGACTAATTTATTTATTATTATAATTTTGATCTTGGCTTGAAGGTAGAAAGTACACATATTATCACCCACACACACGTGTGTTATTGCTTGCACATGGGAGATTTGAACCCACAACTTGGGGACTCTTGAACTCCATTCTAACACGCGATCCGACATGCTGCACTAACACGCGATCCGACAGGGGCTAAAATATTGCCAATGTCTTTTAAAAAAAAAAGGAGGATGCTTTTACTTGGAAAGTTTTTGTTTTTATTGTATTTAGATTTAGTGTAAGGCTAAAATCATATGAGTTTAGCACGTCTTGTCTCATGTGAGTTTAGCATGTCGTTGTCTCATGTTTACATTTAACAGATTCCTCATGTGGCTAAAATCATACGAGTTTAGCACATTGTTGTCTCATGTTTACATTTAACAAATTCCTCTGCTTTTAAAATGAAGAAGATGTGCTTACAAATATGTTCGTACATTAGAGCCCTCCTTACATGTACTCGCCAGTTTGAGAAAGGTTTTGCAAGCTAGATGTAGAGCTCCATGAGATTAGTCTGAGAAGACATAACCCACAAGGATGTTGATTAAGAGCGGCAGAGGTGGGAAGTTTTCATATATAGGCATGTAGAGCTGCAAACACGACTATATTGTGAAATCTAACACTTTTTACACTTCAAAGTTTATCAAGAGCCTCCCATGACCTTGTAGGGGTGGCAGACATTTGCTCACGGCTCTGTGGCAAAGTATTAGTAACACATGGAGATAACCCTTCCATCATTTATGTCCTATATATTCATCATCTTGGTAGTCTTTTGTTTGTTAGCCAAAGGTTATTTATTGCATCTAATTTACTCACTCTTTCCATGTTATAACATCTAAGTAGTGACTCTTTCCTATGTTATAGAAACCAATCAGTGACTCTTTCCTATCAACGAGTGGTATGCCCATAGTAGAAGGTTGTTAATTACATCTAATTACTCACTCTTTCCATGTTATAACATCTAAACAGCGACTCTTTCCTATGTTATAGAACCAATGAGTAACTCTTTCCTATCAACGAGTGGTATGCCCATAGTAGAAGAGTTAGTTAGTATTGGTGGAAGCGATACCTTGAAGAATTTACCAAAAACATGAGGCATAGTTTGAAGGACAATCATCATGTGGATCTACACTGCCATCACCCCCAGCCATGCTCCCACAATTTCACATTTACTTGTCCTGGTGGTATGTATTTCCTTGTCAATGAGATGTTGGACCTACATGTTTTTGTCATGTAGGCATCAATACCCTACCATCTTTTTTTTAGCAAATTGTACATCTACATGGAAAAATGTGGCACTTGGATGCAAGCAACATGTGCCTTCATCTACTAACTATATGTTACTGTACATGCTAACCAATGGATGCTTTGATGTGAGTAGCATGTGCCTTCATCTACTAACTTTATGTTATTGCTATACATGCCATTCCCAATGGAGGCTAGTCCCAATGGAGGCAAGGTAGTAGGACCTATGAAATTTCACCATTTTCGTGGTGATTATTAGCAAGAAAGTAGTAGAAGAGGAAGGAGGAGAAGAAGAAGAAGAAGAAGAAGAACTTTTTTCATCTCCCAAGAAGCCAAATATCTTTGGCTTTTTTAACATTCATGCCATTATGAGGAGAGAGAGAGAGAGAGAGAGAGAGAGAGAGAGAGAGAGAGAGAGAGAGAGAGAGAGAGAGAGAGAGAGATTACACGTCAAGTTCTATCAAGATCCTCCCATGACCTTGTAGGTGTTGTAGGTGTGGTAGACATTTACTCACAGCTCTGTGGCAAAGTACTACCAATGCTAGTGACAAGTTTGTAGTAACACATGGAGATAACCCTTCCCTTATTTCTGTCCTATATGTTTGTCATCTTGACGGTCTTTTGTTTGTTAGCCAAAGGTTGTTTATTGCATCTAATTACTCACTCTTTCCATGTTATAACATCTAAGTAGTGACTCTTTCCTATGTTATAGAAACCAATGAGTGACTCTTTCCTATCAGCGATTAGTATGCCTATAGTAGTAGAGTTAGTATTGGTGGAAGTGAATTACCTTGAAGAGTTTGCCAAAAACACGTTAAATAGTTTGAAGGACAATCATCATGTGGATCTACACTGCCGCCATCACCCCCAACCATGCTTGCCCACAACTTCACATTTACTTGTCCTTGTGGTATCTCTTTCCTCGTCAATGAGATGGTGGACCTACATGTTTTTGTCATGTAGGCATCAATACCCTACCATCTTTTTTCTTTAGAAGCAAATTGTACATCTACATGGAAAAATGTGGCACTTGGATGCAAGCAACATGTGCCTTCATCTACTAACTATATGTTAGTGTACATGCCAACCAATGCATGCTTCGATGCGAGCAACATGTGCCTTCATCTACTAACTCTATGTTATTACTATACATGCCATCCCCAATGGATGCTAGTCCCAATGGAGGCAATGTAGTAGGACCTATGAAATTTCACCATTTCAGTGGTGATTATTAGCAAGAAAGCAGTAGAAGAAGAAGAAGAAGAAGAAGAAGAAGAAGAAGAAGAAAAAGAACTTTTTTAATTTCCTAGGAAGCTAAATATCTTTGGCTTATTTAACATTCACGCTATTACACGAGAGAGAGAGAGAGAGAGAGAGAGAGAGAGAGAGAGAGAGAGAGAGAGAGAGAGAGAGAGAGAGAGAGAGAGAGAGAGAGACGTACACATGCAATCAGTGAGAGTTTCAAAGGAGGAGGAGGGGAGGAAGGATTTTACAAAATCCGTTCTTTTCTCCCACCATGTGCAAGCTCAAAGGGAAAATGTGCTCGCAAAGCAACCTATAAGTGATGCCCAAGACATAAATTTTGGGACCATCTTTAAATGTATATGTCCTAATCTAGATAGTTAAGTTTCATTTTAAAGGTACAAAGGTAATATGTATAAAGATAAGTAGTAAGTAAGAAAGGTAGTGATATCAATGTAAGAAGATATCAACCAAGAATTTTTTCCAAAAGAGAAATCAATGTTTATCTTTGTTTTGATTATAGTCAATCCTCATCATGGACTTTGTATATGGGTTAGGCCTTAGTATAGGATAGTAGTAGGGGTTGTCTTATCACATATCTTGATCGCATAGTTATGTGGGCATATGACTTGATACATGTTAAATAATGCACTTGCCTTTATAAAGGCTCTTTCTCATTAATCAAATATAAAAAATGTTACTAACAGTAGCCTTATTCAACACACTAGAGGCTTCAACTATAAAAATGTCTCAAAGCTGGAACATAAATAAATTCACAAATGTATGAAACTACTTGAGTGTCCTTGGGGTTAGCATGCCTGTATGTTTTTCAAGAGTTAAAAAAAACAAATCACCTTCCCATGATCATGGTGTACAAAAATTTCTCTAGAAATCCATCATCAATCAGGAATGAGTGGTTGTCTTTATTTTGTCATCTTGATAGATGCCCAGATATTTTGTTGTGTTCCCATCGATAATCTTGACCATAAGACTGGTGTCTCCAACTGGTGGGATTCCCTAGGCCTCACAATAGTCTTTGGTGATTATGCTAACTTCAGCAACATTATCTTTAGTGATCTTCTTCCCTTTAGGGTGCATGACGTTCATTTAATTGATTTCAAAATAGCATCCTAGTTTGTTCGTGGTGGGTACTTTAGGCAATCCTTGCTTTGTATTTAGCTCAAAAGGAGTGTGTTTAATATGGCATATCTCCTCCTCTTATGGTTCTTCTACACGGACTCTTAATAGATTGGGGGTTTTCTCAATTAAAAGCCTTTTTTAAAAAACTTTTTTTTTTGTTCGATTAGGGATTTTCTTAATTATAAAGATGCATTCTCTTTCAAAATTTCTAATCCATTTGTAAACAACAATTTATCCATGAAAAGAATTTCTTTTTACTTTTTTCCTCTCTATAGGACATGCACAAATTTTCCATTATATAAATGCTTTATCTACAACACACATGCATAAATTTCATGCAAAATCACACATGTACCTTAAATGTTTTATTCGTACATGAAGCACTTGTGTGGTACCAAAAGTATGGCTCCAAAGTGTTGCTATATGGTTGGAGTAATGTCAGCCAATGTGGTTCCATCATCAAAATCAACAGTAAGCTCAATGGGAGTCAATGGTAGAAGTGGCTAAAGTTCTAGAAGAAGTGGAAGAGGGACTTTGTATACTAGGTGGTGTAGAGGAAAGCTCTGTAGGATGTTAGAAGGCAGTCTCAAACATGACTTCAAAGGTGAGCAATCATCAGCCTTTCATCCATTGGACTTTCTTGTAGTGGCCGAGTATTTATCAAAGAGTGATGGTTATTTATGGAGGCAACATTTTTTAATCTTTCCTTAATGAGAATATTTTCTAGATTTTCCCTGTCAGACATAGGAAATGCATTCCTATGTGCAAATGTGCATTTGCAGGCTCTATGGAGCACCGACATAGTTTTTGATTTAATAAGATGACTTAGCTATTCCTAATCTATCTAATGATATGGTCGATATAGCTTAATGATGTTTTTGCTAGGATTAATGGTGTGCTTAAAATAAACCAAAACTCAAGAATTTAGTAAATGCAAGAAAAAAGAGCTTGAATCAAAGGAAATAGAACAGAACACTTACAATCTCATTAAACCCCCCTCCCCTTTTTTTAAATCTAAATTCACAAAAAACATTCCTTTTATTTTGTTTCTAACTAACCCCCCTACTCCTTTTTTCTAAAAAAAACCCTACTCCCTTTTTCATATATATATATATATATATATATATATATATATATATATATATAAAACAAAAAAGTATATATATTTTAACCCCCCTTCTATCTTTCTATATACCCCCCGTACATTTTTTAAATTTTTTATCTTCTAAAAAGAATTTAAAAGTAAAACAATCACTCTAAAAAAACAAAGAGGAGTTCTTTTCACACATGCATCCCATCCTTATGTGTATTTTCTCCTTGATTTACTCCATACACTTCTTTTTGC
Organism: Cibotium barometz; assembly: GCF_041138505.1. Classification (NCBI taxonomy): domain Eukaryota; kingdom Viridiplantae; phylum Streptophyta; class Polypodiopsida; order Cyatheales; family Cibotiaceae; genus Cibotium; species Cibotium barometz. Next base: position 37,794,376 of record NC_141066.1, read on the forward strand.
ATTATGGCACATCCATAGTGCATGTTCTTGACACTATCCCTCCCACCATGTGAGCATTCCCCTACCATGAGCTTCATGCACATTCTTAGGTGGTACGAGGATTGGTGGGGTGCTTTTTTGTTCCTTAAAGACACTTGGGAGACTTTTGTTGATGTTATGACGTGGCAAGCCATGGTCATCTAATTACGAGATGATGTTTTGCACTTTATGGTGGTCCATGGCTTTCTGCATATTTTTCTATTGCTCTAGGGTCACATGGATTTTTTCCAGACACATCTTCACCTAGACATACTTTATTTTGACCCTTGCATTTCCCCATTGCCCGAGGTCACATGGGTTTTATTCGTTACTTGCATCACTTAAACCACATCATGGTGCATCACGAGGATCTCCACATGCCCCCTATGGCCTCACCATTGAGCTTTGTATCGCCACATCTTGAGCCTTGGGAGGATCCCCCTGTACTTCACATATCCTCACCATCGAGCATTGTATCTGAGCACTCTCTTTTTCTCTTTGAGGAGAATCTTTCCCCTACCAAACTGACACATCTTTTTTGGGGACACCCTTGTACCCATGTGATTATTTGGCACCATTTGAGGTGCACGCACCACTTCCATCATCATACACCACCCTCATGTTGCACGGTTCTCACTCCTCACTTGCATTTGTGAGGGCACCCATGCTGGGATCCCAGATTCTCTAGTATAGATACTTTTTCCTTGGCATCGACTTTTGAGGGGGTTTCCACCTCCACCCTTGTTACATCTTCTTTCGAGGGGGAGTCTCTTCATCCCCCATCCATTCCATGTCACATTCGGAGACCTTATCTCCACCTTATTCCATAGGCCATCATTGGCCTTTGCTCAGGCACCTGCCTTACATTGACTTTCCATGGGCCTCATTGATGCCCTTGTCTCCATCAACATACCTTTCCTTAGCATTCACTAGAGCAGCTACTCCAACCTTATACATATGGAATCCCAGCATTCACCTTTGAGAGCCCCTCTATTTCCCTGTTTTCATTTGGGATCCCGACAAATGGGATCATCTTTTGACGTGGGGAGCACCCCTCACTTCTCCTTTTTTAAATGGCCTACACTCTTGAGGTGGGAGAGTTTCCCTAGCTTCACTTTTTGGTGCATGGAGACACATCTTATGGATCCTTGAGCTTGGGTCATGCTCTACATCAACATATCTTCGGCATGATCCTTCCTTCGTTTGGGCTTCATCCACATCACCTTATCTTTTGGGCTTGGGTCATGCTCTACATCAACATATCTTTGGCATGATCCTTCCTTCTTTTGGGCTTCATCCACAACACCTTATCTTTTTTTTTCCCATTCCTCGCTCCATTTTTATACTCATTTCCATCTTGTACAATCACATATGTGTGATTGGACGTGTGTAAGAGGTGGGGGGATGTTAATCCCTTTCCATACACCATAACTTAGCACCACTTACCTTCTCCACATGATGGTGCACATGCACATGTATATCTATATCACTTTGGTACACACATCCTATATTTTCCATAGGATACTTGGGTAACATTGAGCTTCATGTGTATCTTTTTGAGGACTCGCCTATGCTTGCCAACAAGTGACATTGTGCATATGTATAGCTCTACTTTTTCCTATTTATAGAGAGCATGGGTGAGGGAGATCTCATTCCCCTCTAGTCCAAGTTGTGGATTCCATCCTTGTGTTTCTTCTTAGATTATTGAGTTGAGTGAGTTTATCTCCTCCTTGTTCTCTTAGGAGTTGAGCTTAGGATGTGGTGTGTTTGGGCATGGCTTGCTCACTCTCCATGTGTGAGGCTTGTGGTTGAGAGTGTGTGTGTGGGTTTGCCATCTTCTCATTGCCATATGTGATTGTGAGTGAGAGCATGTGTGTGGGTTTTCCATCTTCTCATTTTCTTAAGCTTAGGCTTGTAAGTGAGAGGCGAGTATGGAGTGAGAGTGTGTAGTGATGGTGTGAGAGTGAGTGTGTTGTGTTACATTTGCTTTTCCTTTTAGATTAGGTTCATTTTCCTCTTATTACCCTCTCCCCCTCTTCTTCTTATTCCCATTAGATTACAAACGGAGATTAGCACATTCTTTTATTCCTTATTCTTTGCTTGAGGGCTTGGGTGAGAGCAAGCTCTTGAATACCTCCCATGGGTATTCCATCGACCCCCATGAACACCCAGACTAGAGAGCACTGGTGGCTTAACATCTACACACATAAATCTCTTACCTAATATAGATACCACTTTTGACTTACCACTTTAGCCTTGCAAAACCATGTAACATCTCAAATGTCAACCAAGGCACACACAAGAAATATTAATTTAAATATTCCAAGTATATGTTCCACTTACCACTTTAGCCTTGCAAAACCATGTAACATCTCAAATGTCAACCAAGGCACACACAAGAAATATTAATTTAAATATTCCAAGTATATGTTCCACTTAGAGAGAACTTAAAGCACCTACAAGAGGGGAAGTAGAGAAGAATAACTCACAAGATGGCATGTAAAGATGTACATCGAGAGTGTAGAAAAAAAGGGTTATGATGGCATGTAAAGATGTAGCATGAGTGTTGTACATTGAGTGTAGAGAAAAAGGATTATGGGTATTTCACACTTCTCCATTGTCCATTGCCCAGCTATTCCTTATAGAACTCTTTATTTTCTAAATGTTGAGATAGGCACACCATTGGAGCCAAAGATGGCTTCTCATCATGATGTTGGGTTTTAGTCTTTAAGTATTAAGAAATTGTCTTTGGTTGATATAGCACTCTAATTCCGTGAATTGCCATCCTTGCCTTGCCATTGGCATCTTTTGCAATACGTACCCATCCTAATCATTAATTAGATCTTTTACTCGGGCTCTTCATCTTACACACAACTCTCTCTCACTCTACTACTCCTTAATTCTAGCACCATCATCCACTTCCTTTGTTAATGTTTGATTAGTGTTGACTTGGTCACAAAGCATTGATTGGGTTGATAGCATGAATAATGTGAATGACGGAGGATGTTGCTTAAGTATACTTTGTTATGCTTCTTTCTGCATCCTAGATTTTATATCTTTTTGAAATTTTAAGGCTAATACCATATAATGCTCCACATTAATTGATAAAGAAGTGATGGCATCACACATAATCAAGTCTATTTACGTCATGTTGCTTAAAGTATGGTCTATGACCAAAGAATAATTTATAAAAGAAAGGATCTTGTACAAAATCAAGGTGACATTTATAGTTGTTTCATGTGCCTTTAATGTTTAAACTATTTACTAAAGAAGCTTCCAAAACGTGATAAAAGGAGAAAATCATATGCTTTTAAATGGACTACCATCTGAAATAATTAAAAAAAGGTTTTTGCTAAATCTAATGGTATTTTTTAAAGGTGGATGTTCCAACTACATGTATTTATAGCAACCACTTGATCACCAAGTTCGTGACATTTTTTTAATATAACTAACTTTTACAACTTGTATAATGAAATAGTCACCAATGCAAAAAGGTCTCAAAAACATGTGAGGATGATTAGATTTATGGAGTAAAAGAAGGTATGGTGGGGAAGCTCAGAGCCACTTTAAGAGAGGTGTTATTTGCAAGGATATAAATGGTTTATGAGGTAGGTGATAAAAAAAAGTTAGAATCTTATGTCACCATACACTTTGTCATGGGTGACACGTTGTCCCCCACCATATACTTTGTCATGGGTGTAAAGTCCAAAATTTTATTTGAAAAGGTTACGATTTTGACTATGCATTATATAATCATGATATTGCAACTATTTTTTCATTGGGTGTTTCACACCAAAGTTTATGAAGGGAGTTAATGTTTTGGATTTATATGCATGTGAAGAAGAACGAAGAGAGACTTAGATTTTTTAAATCCAAAGTTCACAACTTGGGAGGTTTAACTTTGGAGGTTTCTGCTTGATGAGAATGACTTGGGTTTTCCAACATGCAAACTACACTTCCAAAGGTCACAACTTGGGAGGTTTACACTTGATGAGAATGACTTGGGTTTTCCAAAATGCATATCTAGTAAAAGAAACTACACTTCCAATCACAAATGAAGTATTTAGACCTGGTATTTAAAAAATTTATAATTAGGGTGGTAATCAAGCACGTGAACTTCAAATTGCACAATTGCACACTAAGAATGAGGGTGACAACTATATCAAGCATGAACTTGAAATTGCACACACTAAGAGTGAATGATGGAAAAAAAACAACATTAATTGAAAATCTTTCCCAACCATCTTCTTCTCTCCATGGAATTGGTTATCTAGGGCTCAAAGTTACAACTAATCACACACTAAGAATGAATGGGTGGAAGGGTGAGAACTATAATCAAGCATGAACTTGAAATTGTACACACTAAAAGTGAATAGTGTGGACAGCAAAATGCCATGAATTGAAAGCCCTTCCTAACCATCTTCTCTCCATGGAGTTGGTTATCTATAGGACTCAAAGTTATAGCCAAAGAATGAATGGGTAGAAGGGTGAGAACTATAATCAAGCATGAACTTGAAATTGCACACACTAAGAGTGAATGGTGGCATGAAATGAAAATCATTCCCAACCATCTTCTTCTCTCCATAGAATTGGTTATCTAGGACTCAAAGATACAACCAATCACGCACTCAATAGTACAATAACATTTGTACCCATATCATAATCAATGCATTTTCATTATTGGAGAATAGTTTATACAAGTTTTTCAATGATGCCACAATGATCATTATTAATCTCAAACACCTGCATTTGTTAGTTTAAAATATATGCTTTAATTGTGTGTAGTGTAAGTTTAGTATTAGGATGTTCTTGTTCCACATTTATGCTCTTCTTACAACCCTTTGGTACTTTGTGTCACCTATTCTAGATAAATGTCTTTCCAATTTAAAAGAAAATCTCATATTGTAAGCATGCTAGATGTCGAAGTTAAGAGATTGCTTATGGGATTGTGATCTAACAACATGCATCATATGGTAAACACACACATGTGAGTGTATGCACACACACATACACTCACACACTCACACACATATGCACACACATGCGCGTGTGTGCACACACATACACTCACACGCTAACACACGTATACACACACATGCGCTTGCGTGCGCGTGCGCGTGCGCGTGCACACACACACACACGTACATAGAGAGATAATTTTATTGATGTCTACAGAAGGCCAAAATGACCTATGAGACACAATACATATCATAAAGACCATACCGGTCTTTAAGACAAATTTGTGGTCTAGCAAAATGACCTATGAGACACGATACATATCATAAAGACCATACCGATCTTAAGACAAATTTGTGGTCTAGCAAAAGTTTAAAAAAAACATATCCTTTTTTAATGGGAAAGTAGATGTATATTTATATCATACCAAATACTTGGATACACCCTTGACAAGCAACAAAGATCATGTTTTCTTCCTAAGATCATAAAATAGTTGGGATCTCGTCACCTTATTCGATTGAAAAAAGTTATCTTCCTTTATCACATTGCCACTCTCCATATGTAGGAACTTCACCCGTCCTTTATGGGGCATCTGAGTCACAAAGTAGCAAAGAAGGTGATTGGAAGCCTATGATAAGAAGGACATGGAGAAGGGTTTGCACCCAAGGAGCCCGTGAAGATGATATTCAAGACATGAGGATGCCTCACTAGTAGGAAGAAGAGGGAGACAATGCCTTCCCAGCATATGGTGTCAGAGGAACAAGAGGACATATGTTGCCTTTGAGTGACCATCAGGAGGATTGGGAATGATGGGTTGGCCTCTTCCACTATGAGGAACTCAAACTATCAAAGGTAGAGGGGTTAGGGACCATAGTGCTGGTCAATTTTAACCTAGGTAAGAATGATGCCTCGTTGACGGTTTAAGCAAGAGTGTTTTCATAAGAGCACCCCATCCATCTACGACAAGGTTTTATAGGAATTCATAGTCCCCCTTAGTCCCTACCTTTAGATAGCTGATGTGCCCCTCTCTTGTCCTTCCCTTTCACCATACATTCCCTGGCAAAGTGCCTAATCTTCGTGCAATGATAGGATGCATTAGCAAGCGAAGAAAATGCAACTGGTTGCCTGAAGTAACCTGCCCCCTCCATGTCATGATTCACAAAAGTCAAAAAGGGGTGATCTATACGGTATAGCACATAGATCTTCACATTATACCACCCTAGGCTCAAATACTGATGTTTGGGAACGGATAACATCCTCCTATTAGCCGTAACATTGATGTGTGATGTGTAGATGTCCTCTAAGAAAAATTAATAGTGCTTTAAATGTAACCCACATTGGACAAAAGGAGAGACGCTCTTCCTCTCAGGGTGAAATTGTGGAGACCATGACATAGTATAAGCAAAAGTAGAGAAGCTCTTCCTCTTTGGGTGAAATTGTGGAGACCATAACATAGTATAAGCAAACACAAAGTTCCCCCGACACCCCCCTTGGCAAATTCCATCAAACCGTGTGACTTCCTACCACATCCCTTCATTCCTCTACATCCTTAAACCATCTCACTTCTCCTCTATGGCAACTCGCAAGCTCTCATCATCTTTTCATGTCATAGCTCCTCCCCACTTTGGTTTCGAAGCATTATGACTTCTTTTCAACACAAAAAACACATCCTATTGGCCAACCAGTAGATCCTTTTTTATGCTTGGCAGCATATGTCTAGTCGTGGATTAATAGGAAAAACATATCCTATTAAATCGACTAGTAGATCCTTAATGTTAAGAGTGTAGACTGAATCAAAATCCCAATTTTTTATGCACTGCAACATAGATCTATTAGTTGATTAATAGGAAAAAGGCATATCCTATTAATCAACTAGTGGATCCATGATGTTAAGAGTGTAGATTGAATCAAAATCCCAATTGATTAAGAATCTTGGAATAGTCAATGCTTTTTATTATTGAACAATGTGTTATGAAGATTTTACTCTCTATGTGTGTGCGTGTGTGTAACATGGGTGGGGCGTGTAGTGGTTGTAGAGTGGTTGAAGAGTAGACCGCAAGGGTTGTTGCAAGGTGGACGAAGTGGGATATAGGTACTATAGATGAGTGAGGAAAGTGGGGTGAGATATGGGGCATATGCATTGGAGGAGCGTGGACGAGGAGTGTGGGGCTAGTAGGGCACAAATTAAACGGCCTCACTTTATGGTTACCACCTTTGGGCATAAATTCATTGGTCCCATTGTTATCGCAAAACTAGTGAATATGTGCTCCATATGATAGAATTTGGATGATTGCATTCTATTGAGAACGTTTTAAGGGGTATGTCTTTGTCATGAAGGTTGTGAAATCAAATAGTTTTAGAAAATCCTATTCGCATGGTAGAACCAAAAGCCCTAGCACCCTCTCCCCCCTCCCCCCTTGTGCGTGTGTGTGCAAGCGCAAAGGAAGGGGGGGGGTGTTGGATTAGGCTCTCTATTATCTCTTCTAACGCATAGAACCTCTCTCTCTCTCTCTCTCTCTCTCTCTCATACAAAGATTATAGAGCACATGACTTATCTCTTCTATCTTAGAGGTGCACATAATCTATGAACAAGAAACAAAAGTGACGCAACAAAAGATGTTGTACCATGCTAAAACGTGGAGGGCATGGAAGTAGGGAGGGGAGCAGTTCTCATGTTCTTTGGGACATTGGCTGAGCAAGAGAGCAGGGGTGTAAGGTGCAAGCAAACAGTGGTCACGTAAGAGCAAAAGGAGCATTCAAGGTGCACAAAGTGAGGGGGTGCAGCGTGGACCGCCGTGGAGTATATGCAAGTTGTCTCCATGGGCCTATGTTAAGAGTTATGATGATTTTAAGAGTTTCATCCATTAAATGCCAAAGAAGGTAGACCTTTTAAAAATCACTAGAATAGTTAAAAATAGCAAAATCTTTCCAAAGAAGCATCAAGAAATGTACATAAGATTTCCCTATAAACCTCTTGTGTTACCTACGTTAATACCTCTCTCTCTCTCTCTCTCTCTCTCTCTCTCTCTCACTTGGTGTGATTGTCGTTATTTCTAGTTTTATTAGCATTTAGTTTTGTTTTAAAAAAAATCAAAGTCTAGAAATTTTAGCTCTACGATGTACTTTTACTTTCCACATGGCACAAAAGGAATTACAAAGGGAAAAAAATATTGGAGATATTCTGAAGCTTTAAATATAGGAGATTTTCTGAAACCACCCAAAATCTAAAATTAGCAAGTATTTTTGGAAATTTCAGAAGTACACAAAAAAAAAAAGACTTTCAGAGGCAACTGTGAAACAGAGAAAACGGCGAGAAAACAAACCCTAAAAAGTTGCTTCCTCTCTGTCGTGGTGGGCCGCAAAACAAGAAGCAACATGTTGATGGGACAAAAGGCACAGTGCAATGTTGCAGTGTAGAACCCTGGCTTTTGCATAGAGTTGAAAGAAAAAACTACCTCTGTGTGTGCAGAGTGAAAACCCTAACTTGCTCATACCGCAGAGCATAACTCTTCTTTCCACTCTTTCTTCTATTCTGCCCTGTAAAGCAATGGAGATTCGAGAAGGCAAAGTTGCTGCACAGGTATGCACGATAGTGAAACCCCAATTCCTTTCTGTACAGTGTAAAAGTAGGGGAAGAGCGCTGTCGATTTGCTCTCTTCTGCTTGCTATATTCCTTTTTCCTGCATAGAATCAAGGAGTCCCTTTCTTTTAACTGTATGACATGCTCTTAAAGCATGTTGAATGCATGCTTCACCTGTCAACGACATTTCTTGCAGCCAGCGAGAAATAGTTGCCCCATTGCCCACTAGGCACTGGTACCTTTTAGTACATGTTAGTAATTACTGTTACCACTACTTTACATTGCCCCTTTGCTAGCCTTCACCCGCGACTCATGTATGCTTCTCACTCACCGCATGGGCCATGAAATCTGCCTCCAATATATGGCTGTCATTCTCAAAGGCCACATGGGCCATGAAATCTGCCTCCAGTAATGTATGGCTGTCCAGTGTATGGGGCTCATGAGTCATACTCACCCTATGGCCATTAGCTTATAGCTCATTTTCACCCCATAGCCATAAGCCTTGAGTCTTTACCCATGTATGGCTCACCCTCACCCCATGGCCGTAAGGCTCAACCCATGTATGGCTCTCACTCGCCGCCCCATTGCCATAGGCAACAGGTTTCGTCCCTTCACCCACGTATGCCTCTCACTCTACCCATTGGGAAGCGCTTTTACCCATGATATGGCCATTAGCGTCCATCGGCTGAGTGTGGGACTAACTGATCCCTTTGCCATAATCCCTCACCCTTGTATGGGCTAACTCAACCCCCATGGCCATAGCTATGTCTTCACCTATGCATGGGCTCACTCACTCACGCTGCCCCATGGCCATACACCCAAACCCATAAAAGGATAATGGACTCATGAGCTACTATATGTTCCTGCAAGCTTACTTACTTTTGTCTGCTCCTGGCGGCAGTCCACAACCTACCTGACATCATAGTCATTGCTCTTTCCCCTTTGGCTCCTCGGATTGAACGAGGATGAGTAACAGGTCCATCGAGCTTCCATGGCCTCAAGGCTCAGATCAAAGAAGGATAAGTACTCCTCCAATATGGTTACCCAATGGGCATGCATCTCTGACAATCTTTTCAGCCTTTGATCTGGGTTCCCATTTTGGAGCTTGCACCTCCTCCAGACGATCAGCAGCTGCAGCACATTCTGTCTCACATAACTGCCCAATTCGCCTAACCTGAACTGCCTCCTGATGCAATCATTTATTCTGTTCCAATTTCCCATCTTGGAGATTTCATAACCTCAGGCTAAACATTGAGAGTGGCTGCAGTACCCTCTTTTTGAGTTATGTGTTCAATGCACATGTCCTTGTTTTTGATCACCTCTCTAGCTGCCTTCTAATTTGGGTCTTCATTCTGCTCCCATATGGCTGCTGACATGGCTTTAGACTGATTGATTATGGTGTCTGCAGCACCCCCTATCCCGATTCTCATGCCTCTCTTATCAGATTTCAAACCATTCTGTTCACATCCTGGTCCTTTAGTGCTCTGATTGACCAACACAGGTGACCCCTTTACCAAGATGCATACTTCTTAGCTAATTTCTGATTCGAGTTTTGATCATGGCCTATTTTAGAGCTTATGCAGCACCCTCTTTTCAACAGAAGTACCCCAATTTGCAGGCTTCCGTGTAATCTTTCTCTAATAAGCCACCTAGTTTGGTGCTGACTTTCAAAAGCTCCCATGGCTTCACGGCGGCGAAAGACTGTGGAAACTGTCAAATCACAGGGAGTCTGGTGCTGCATTAGCCGGCCCTTGGCCTCTTCACCGATTGCACCCTCTTATCGGACTACGGCTTCAGAGGCTCGCAAGTTCCAGAAGAAAACTCACAAGTCTGAAGAGAAGAAAACTCACAAGTCTGAAGAGAAGGGGAATCAAAAAAGTGAAAATCAAATACCCAAGTCTTCACCTGCTCGAAGCACTACTAAACAGCAGCATGAGGTGGTCATCAATAAGTTAGAGAAGCTCAAGAAGTCTGGGGAGGTTGGCAAAGCTTCAGGAGAGGTTCTCAAGTCAGGAGAGATTGCTGCTCTTATCAAACAGGGATTTATAGGTGGGGGAAATGTTGATAAGCCAGGTAATAGCTCGCCTTTTAAAAGTTTGCTTACACCCGGGCGAGTTTCTCCCATGGTAGAGGCATCCGCCTTGCCCTTGTCATCTGCATCACCTCCAAATTATTCGAATTTCAACTTCTTTCTGAGCACAGGTGTAATCAATCAGCCTTCCCCTCCATTTGACATTAAAAGGCCATCTCCAACATTGTATGACATGATGGTTCATGACCAGGAAACACAGGATAGAGTTTTACAGCATACCCATTTACATGGAATTCCCAAACATCATTCCTTACAGGATAGAATTCTATCAGTTTTCAGCCCTGGGACCCAATTCAATGACCCTACCTCCTGTGATTTGAAGCTAACTTTGAAAAACAAGGAAGGCTTTAGCATTACAATCAATGCACATAGCCAAATCTTAGCAGCCCATAGCCGTTTCTTTGCAGCCAAGTTAGTGGAGATGTGGTCTAAGGAGCATTGCCAGCTTCCTCATCTCCTCGAAATTTCAGACTGTGAAGATGTTGAGATCTACTTGGAGACTCTCTGGCTAATGTATTCTGAGGACATGAAGAGAAGGCTAGTAAAGGAGAGCGTGCTTCGTGTGTTAGGGATTCTTAAGGTACTGGTCCTGTAATCTTAAGCCAGTCTACTTATGGGGTTTACACATGCACTCACACAGGCCTGCTCATCATTGTTTATTATTTTTGTTTTCTGGTTCAGAAAATGAATGCCTTCAAATATTTTGACCCAATTGCTTAGATCTTTCATTCTTGATGATAAGTGTTGAAACTGAATGCTAGTACCGAAATGTCTAGGATCCACAGACCTAACGTTCTACATTCCATTATGCAGGTCTGCGCGGGTATAGTTTTTGAAGCAGGTATATTCTCTTGTCTCGAATATCTGGAAGCTGTACCATGGGCTGAAGAGGACGAGGAGAAGGTCTTATCACTGCTTACCGAACTACATTTGGAGAATATTGGAGCAGGAGAAGTATTGCAAAGACTGTCAACTGATGATCCGACTGGGACAGAAGATGTACTGGTTAGCCTATTGCATCTGGTAACCAAGGGCACAGATGAAAAGGCAAGACGGGAGATGAAGGGCTTAGTTTCAAGGATGCTGAGAGAGAACATGGCGCAAGGGCAGGATGCTAATGATCTCAGCAAAGAAAGCCTGTATGAATCTTGTCATGGATGTGTGGACTCTCTTCTAGACCTCTTCATGCAGGCTTCAAGTCCCGGTATTGTTGGCAGACTGAGCGAAGAGCGGGGCATGCTGATAGCACAGATAACACGGCAAGCAGATAGTCTGAACTGGCTGGTGGATATTATGATTGATAGACAGATTGCTGATGAGTTTGTGAGAGTATGGGCTTTCCAAACAGAACTTGCTACGCTGCACAGGCAGGTTCCGATCATTTTTGGTCGCTATGAAGTTAGTCGCCTCACTGCTGGGTTGTGTGTAGCTCTTGGTAAAGGCCAGGTGTTGGTTCCAAAGGAGGTAAGGTTTATGCTACTGCAGAATTGGCTGCAGCCGCTGATTGATGATTTTGGATGGATGCAAAGGGCATGTAAAGGCCTTGACAGAAAGGTGGTGGAGCAGGGGATTAGTCAGACAATCTTAACCCTTCCTCTTAAGCAGCAGCAAATGATCCTGGTAGCATGGTTTGACAGGTTTCTAAAGAATGGAGATGATTGCCCTAACTTGCAGAGGGCATTTGAGATCTGGTGGAGGAGAACATTTATCCGGCCTTCTGTGGAGCTAGTCTTGTTGCCTGATGTGCGTACATGATTAAGAAGGGGTTTTCTATGTTGGGGCTCTTGTTTTATATTCTTTCTACAGCCAGTGTCTACATTTTGAGGCATGATCTCCCCGCTTGCGCAGAAACTTAACACACGACGGATGGGATGATGACACCGAGTTTGAAACTCATTACATTCCGTGGGACTCCTGACACCAAGTTTGAGGATACACCAAGTTTGAGGATACACGAGGGATGTCTGACACCCAATCTGAGCATCTGCTTTGTGTGCAGTCTACATAGATGACTGATCCTCACCCTGTAAGTTGCAACATTGTGACTACGATGTGTGTGTGACACGACAACAATCAAAGGTTGAGTGATCTCAACTTTGTGACAGACCATGAAGATTGGAAGACCTGATTAGCACAGATTTGGGGTGTTCACGTTGAAAACTTGGGTGCAGTAATAGCGAGAATAATTTTCAAGTTTGAGATTGATCTCAACTTTGTGACAGACCATGAAGATTGGAAGACCTGATTAGCATAGGTTTGGTCTAGTTTGGAAGGTTGGGTCTGCAAACAGTTGCCAACAACAGATCAGTGGAAAATGATTTTGTATAATCACTGATACGGTTCTAAGTTTATGGGCCAGATTTATGTTTTTGCAAATGAAAGTCTGAGTTGTAATAATAGAGTTTGTGATGGTCTTTAAGGTGACTTTGAACTTTATTTGTGTGCTGGTTGAGGACTCTTCTCATTGTGTTTTTGCCTCCTTGCCTCCTCGCATAGAGTGGCTGCCTTATAGCATCACTTTAGAAGCTTCTTCTGGCACAGTCCCCTTAGTACTCCCTAAACCAACATTTTGCAGTAGACTTAAGTTCCACTTTTACGTTGACTTGTTGCCAAATGTTTGCTAAAATGGTACATAGATATGCTGCATGCATATGCTATCATAAATCTTTTTCTAAATAGAGCAGCATTTTTTTAGACATTGTCATGGAGTTATCTTGAGGGCCACCACATTGTATACATAGGGCTGCATTTAGTTCTGAGGTACACCAAATTTGCTATGAGTAAGGGTGGTAATGTGCTTAAATATACCGTCGGACTTTGAATATTAAGGAAAATGCCTGGCCAAAACTTACTAGTGTAGCTATCAGAGCAAAGGTACATGTTTTTATGTGTGTGTGGGGGTGTGTATGGGGGGGGGGGGGGGGGGGGAGTCAGTATGGATATACCAATTGACAGCAAGTCGGTATGCATGTACCCACCCTACACATACTGACAACAAGTTGGTATGTATGTACCTATCCCCAACAAATCAGTATGTAGGTGCTTTCCGGGGTCAGATCACCCTGTACACAATTTTGATTCGGCTATGACTAAGCATATAACAATCTAGTGGCTCCATTCAGGATGAAAGTCTTCTTTTGCCATCTCCAGTCCTTTTGTCTTGTTCTCATCTTCATTCTAGGGGGAGGATTTAGACCTTTGAATTTGGAGGTAATGAGGTTCCAAGAAGAATTGAAACGTTCTGACAAGCCAGATTTTCTTTGGATGTCTTTCCATTGAGCAATGGTTGTCAAAACTTGGTTGAGCTGCACCAGTCCTATAGGCCAGTCCAGAACCTTCTGAACTCGGTCATAGTTAATGCTCAACCCATCTCGAGTGATCTTGTGTCCCAAGTAAATGATGTCGGTCATAACAAGAGGAGTCTTTTCATCCTTTATTAAGTCTTTGAGCGTCAAAGACCAGGTCTGGAGCAACAATTAGCCCTTCCAGGTGATTCTTAAAGGCTACTAAGCCTAAACCACCCCATAATGATTATATTGCCACAAGGTGTTTCTTAAAGTCCACTGGGCCCAAACCACCCCACAATGATTATATTTCATGCAGTCATAGCAAAAGGTTTTATGGTCAGCCTTGCCTCCCCATAAAAAGTTTTTCACCAAGGCATTGAACTTACATATATATGACTTCTTCCAAGTGAGAATGGGAGGAATTCACACAGAAATATAAGGTTGCAATATGGACCCTGCAATCTTTACTCTTCCATAAGAGTCCTATCCCACTGCTACAATTTCTCTAACACACCTTGTAAAAGACCAACTCTATGAGTTGTTTTCCTTGAACCATCCTCCCGATGGGGAAACCACAATGTCCAATGCCAGCCTTGCACTCCAATTGGGGCATTGCTCTGAGCTAAGAGTAAAGACTTTTCAATAGTTAACCCTGGATTAGTAGCTAAACAATACCATTATAGCAAATTAAGACAAGTTTTGTTGTTTCGCTATGAATCAAGAAGGTATCATCAACAAAGGCTTGCCTTGTAATACATACCCTTGCAATTTGCCAGTCTTACCAAGACTCTCTAAAGCAGTTTAAGGGGGTGAGATGCAATAGCAAAAGTGATCAAGGGGCAGCCTTGTGTGACAGACCTAGCCAATTGAAAACTCTCCATTTGCACTGTTCTTTTCTTCTAGGATGAGGACCCAAGGCTTTCTAAAGAGAATGCGGGGGAGAGAAAGAGCTTGAGCTTCTTGCAAGCAAACACACACACACAAGAGAGAGCAAGACACAAGAGAGAGATGGCTAAATTTTCTTATAGCTTCTTCTCTTATCTTACAACCATATAACTAAAAGATAAGAGTATATACATAAAGGGAAAGTACTCAACTGCAATAACATACAAAATGGTCGGTCCATAGTGTGAACCCAACTATATGAGCTGGCACTATAACTATACCATAACTCTAGTACTCCAAAGTGGCTGTCACACAACCTGTCATCCATTAGTGGCATATCAACCATAATCTCACCAACCATGCTAGAGGATTAGGTGGCTGGCATCTTTACGAAGGCATTGGGCACAGAGAAGCTCCACAGGTTTAGGAGCTTACTTGGAGTACAGTGTGTGGAGTTGAGCTCGAGGGGAAGTGTTGCGATATCGAGCTCAAGACTCTATTGCACAATGGGACAGTTTTTTATATTATGAGAGATTTTCACTTATATACATGGCCATAAGTGTTCACACTCACTTAAACTATGGCCAGCTAGGCACTTTAGGCTCATAAGAGGCCTAATGCTATTACAATGACTAC
This sequence comes from Cibotium barometz, assembly GCF_041138505.1. Classification (NCBI taxonomy): domain Eukaryota; kingdom Viridiplantae; phylum Streptophyta; class Polypodiopsida; order Cyatheales; family Cibotiaceae; genus Cibotium; species Cibotium barometz. The sequence goes on from NC_141066.1 coordinate 37,809,830, forward strand.
TCTCATAATATATCCATGAAGTACATCACTTGGGACTTCATCTTAACTTGCTACCACACGCTCTTGAAACAAAAATTACCATAAGTATTTTGTCGGACCATTACAGGCGCCCGTCCAAGTTATAGATTTGGACACCATTGCTTCATATCTTGAATGTATAACCTTTTGGTGTATCCACCTTGACTCCTTGATGTAAGATAATGGCAATAGCTCTTGTTAACCCTAGAAATGGGTTAACATTCCCCCCTTCCTGATGTCGATCGTGTCCTTGGTTGTGATCGTGTTGAAGACCTTTGGGTTGGGAGAAATAACAATCTTTGCTGATGGCTTTTGATGTTGAGTGACATTCAGGTCCTTGTTCCTTCGGAAGGAATAAGAAAGGTAAGTTAGTAAATGAAAAGGTTAGAGATTAGTAAAAATTCCTATCCTAACGGGGTGGTGGTTTTTATTTTTTTATGAGCTTTTTTTTGGGGGTTATATTTTTTTGTTCACTTTGTTTTTGGCAATCACAAACAGAGTTACATGTTATTGGTGTTAGTGGTGGGGAATCTAAGAAGAGAAGGAAGAACTCGAAGGAACGTAGACATCAGAACAAGATTGTGATTCTCAGTTTCTCATCTGATCATTGAAGTGACATTCATTACTTGAAGAATTTGGCCTTTGATGATGTCCCTTTTTGTGGGACAGGATTCTTGTCAAATGTTGTTGAGTAGGACTTGTTCTTGCATGCTTCTTCTCATGTGATTTTAATGCTTGTATGTATATTTAAGTGCTCTATGAAGTAGATATACATGAAGTACATGAAATGAGTCAAATAGACTCTTATTGAGCTGCTACTTGTTGAAGTAACCACTTGTTGGTGAGGCATGAAAGAATTACGTTGACTTGTGAGACTAATGTAGATATATGTAGATATCTTCACTAAGGAAAATTTAGCTCTTAGTTTTTATTTGGAGAGGTTTGCAATTCGAAGGAAAATTCCAGGCGATGGGTTGTACCATTGACCAGGCTTTCACGGACCATGGCCCCCCCATCTAGAGATATACCTGGAAAGTTGTGGATGGTGAGCCTCTCGTGCAAATGTTCTCCAATTCATGAGTATGGATATGTACTGCTACATTAACTTAGCCAAAAGAACAGTAAGCTATAAGCTTAACAAAAATGTATTGGCTATTGAAGATCGTGGGGAGTTTCTTGTGATATTCTACCATTTTTAGGTAGCTCATTTGTTTAACTCCCTTGTGTTTTTGTCTTTTTCTTTTTTTTTTCTTTTTTTTTTGGTTTTTTTGTTACCACCTTGTGAGAAATAGGTTCTTGTGGCTACTCTCCTTTTTGAAAGAATGGGTTCTTATGTCTGCCACGTAGCTTCTGCACTCATGCTTCCCATCCAGAGGGGTGAAAAGAGCATTTTGAGTTTGTCCTTGATGCGCTCACAAGTTTCCATTGCAGACGTAGGGATTAATTCTTGAATTTTTGGCTCAAGTGTTGTCGAGGTGGTACGTACAGCTTCTGGTTGGTTGCCATTGGTGCTAAACATGCAAGCGCTTGTGTATGTGTTGTATGCACGAGAGTGGTTGAGTGGCTTGCTTGGGCCTCCATTCTTGTCGAACTTTAGGTGAAGTTTTTGGAATTGAAGTCGATGGTGAGGCTTTCTTCACGTTCTCGATCTTAGCAACCATATGATGGGATTTCCATCATAATATCCTTGTTGTTAAAGCATGTTCATAAGCACCCATCTTTGATGAACATTAGGAGTTAATGGTTGATGCCTTTGAGGATTCTTTCTTGAGTAGGCTTGGGGCACTTCTTAATGTGCTTGGGAATCCAAGCCTTGGTATTACCTTGGTAGTATCCTTGAGCTTGCAATAATTCTTTTGGTACCCACACTTGTTGAATAGCTGGAGTTCTTTGAGGAACTCGCATAGGCATATGTGGACGACCTTGTGGAGTACTTTTATTCTTCTTTGGCCTTTGAGTTTTGTGTTGAGGAAGAGGCTTTGATTGTCGAGGCACCCAAATTGGATTGATACCTTCATAGTAGCCTTGAGCTACAAGTAGCTGCTTTTCCACCCACATCTTGATACCATTAAAATACCTTGATCTTGGTTGTCAGGGTGGAGTTTTCTTTTTGATTGAAGTGCAAGGTTTGGGACCCTCCTTTACATTGGTTGGTACTGAGGTTGTGGGTTTGAGACTCATGGGCATTGTTAATAATGAGGTTTGAGTCTCTTGTGGAGTGGTGGCTATTGATGTTGAGGCTTTTGAGTATGCAGTCTTCTCCTTTGGTCGATGAGGAGTTGTCGAAGATCGAGGCTTTTCCTTTGAGTTCCTTTTTCTGGAGATAGATGGTTGCACTTGGGGGACTTCTTCAAGAATAGCTGTTGATTTTTGTGAGGTTTTGGCATTGGACTTTGTTGGTGAGGATGGAGTTGAAGGGTTAGATGCTTTGTCCGAGTTGGTCATTGACATAGAAGGTATGTTTTCATGTAGAGGGTCTTTCGAGGAAGAGGCTTGGCAATGTACTTTATTGGTGAAGATGAAGTTGAAGGGTTTTGGCATTGGACTTTATTGGTGAGGATGGAGTTGAAGAGTTTTGTCATTGGCGAGGTTTTGGCATTGGACTTGGTGGTGAGGATGGAGTTGAAGGGGGGTTAGATGCTTTGTCCGAGTTGGTCATTGATTTAGAAGGTATGTTTTCATATAGAGGGGCTTCCGAGGAAGAGGCTTGTAGCTTTTTGCATTCAACATCATAAAAATACTTTAGGGTTTGATCCTCTTCCTTTGTAGTATGGTATTGTCAACTTTGTACTTTAGGGTTTGATCCTCTTCCTTTGTAGTATGGTATTGTCAACTTTGTGTCGTTGTTGACCATCATGATGACTCTATCGCGAGCAAAGCATAGTGGTGCTTGGGCACAGCAAGCGCATTTATGCCCCAAGATCATATTTTCTTCCAACACATACTCAACCACAAAGAACTTACACGTAAGGGGGTTAGGTTCTATATACATTGTTTGTTCAAAGTACCCCAAACATGGCATGTTCATGTCTTTTGTGAATGGAATTCTTTCAGGATGAGCCTATAAGAATATGGCACATCGGAAAGAGATAGCAAGACAAAGCACAATAGACAATGTAATAGACACACAATGGAGAGAATTTAAAATTCTGATTATACCAAAGAGGTACAAGTGATGGTGCTGTCCACCCATGCGCTCTCAAGTAGAGCTTAGATGGCGATCTTGACAGACTCATGGAGTATGTATGAAGTGTAGAAGGGGGTGGATACTCACAAGCATTGGATGCCTTAGCTCATGGCAACCATGTCCATATATAGTACTGTAGTAGGCAGTGTGGTAGACGTGTATACAACACGGGCGGTTACACTGCATAAACACGGTCACCACCCACATATCAAGAACGCGGCCCACTGACCCACCACCGCCCACACTAATGATGGACTTGCTATCTAAGGAAATATTCTAGGAAATATTTCTCATACCTACTAGCCCTCCTGGGACCTCCCCAGTCGGGGCGATGCCCCAAACCCCAGCTAACGCTCGTACCCCTGACCATATCCTAACCATCATCAATGGTCACAATAAATGACCCCATCGGCGTCGTCTAAGCTGGGGTTCCCACCAAAGACATATGCACCATGGCTACTCCTCATAATGGGGGCCTAACAAATGTGCATTATACATCGAAGTGAGATACATGCTAAGAGGCGGGCATTGAGTGTATACTAACAGAGCCTTGAGTGTTGGTTGATCTAACAAATCCCATAGCTCGAGGGTCATGAGATTGTGTTCTCATTGTGGATAAAGCTATGCTTGGACTGTGGTGATTTTATTGTAAAGTTCAAATCCAACTATAACCCTTGGGTTGTTGGGAGTTCCAGCTCCTCCAAGGTCTCTTCCTCCTATAAGAGAAATTTCACAATGCCCACAGGATTGTCCAAGGTGACTGTTTACATGGGTTCGTCAATAGAATACCACGAGTCACATACCCAAGCTCCACCAAGTATGGCATCATATTCAAGGGAATCCGAGGCTGCATGGAAATCAAATTCCACAATTTGACCGATTTTGCTTGATTGCATAGCTAAAGCATCCTGGAACTTTAATGGTTTGTCCATTGGCATCTCTTGTAAGACCGTTGTCTTTAGGGATGATTTTTTAGGTTGTCCTAATGACACCCAAGAGTGTATTCTCATGATGTTATGACTAGCTTGAGGGGGGCTAATCAATGTGCATTTGCGCTTAATATCATTACCTACAAGGAAATCTAACCATACCATGATGGAATCCTCAAGCGGAACCATGGAAGTTTTAGTTTTTATTTCAGCTTTTCAGATCCTGTTTTGGTTTCATATTCCCATTCACTTTCATCCTCTTCTTGACTCTCAGCTTTTTCAAGAGTGCCCAATGTGTACAATGGTACCCTGGGTCCACTAACCACTTTAAGTGAGGTCTGTTTGGAAACTTGCAAATTTGTACAATCCTGTTCTATGTAGCTCTTGGTATCTTGGTATAACTCATGGTTAGCCTTTAAAGGTGCAAGGGATGAAGCTATGCTAGCCTCACTGAGAGAAGAGCACTCCTCCAAATGAGGATTTGGGAGACTACTTAAATTTTGTAAGGGATTCATCAAATTCCTCACGTGCTTTTTCAACTGCATCATTTGTGCAATCTTCCTCTGATGACTTTTATTGGCGTGATGAGTTCATTTCTGTAGGGAGTGCATCTTCCTCTTAAAAGGGGAAGCGATACTCTTCCGGTTTTTGTATTTTGGTTGCATTTTTAGGTTTGACATTTTGAGGTTCAATCACAGCCAATGATCCTGTATGATACTCAATAATGCTAAGAATTCTCTCCTGAGCTTGCTTTTTGCGTTCCACATATGTCATGTGATCATAATTTTCAATATGGGGTGGTTGGGCGGGTTCTAGTTTCTTGATTGGATTGTGAGGTGCACTGAGTGATGAGTCAGAAACTTGTATCGTCTTCACTAAGTGATGTACAAGAACTTGTTTCATCTTTTGACTTTCTTTGGATCGTCAGGTTTTCATTATGTTTGCCCATGCGACGAGAACGAAATTTCTTTCAGGCTTTTGTATCATGTGTCGCACATGTGGGTTTTGTGTTTTTAGGGGTAGCCTTTGAGATGGATGCATTCACATCATATGTAGCTTTTGGCTCTTTTGGGGATTGGTCCTCCACAGGCTCCTTTCTCCATCATGTTGTCATCTAAACGTATTGCTTCTTTACAACATCGATCGAATGTTTCCGGATTGGATACAATGATCAAGTTATGTAAGCTGTTTTTCTTTATGCCCATTATGAAACATCTCTTCAATTGAGCATCGTTTAGTTCCTCCCATGGCTCACATTGTGAGTTCAAGATCTTTATCTAAAGGATAAAATCTCTAATGGTTTCATTTTGTTTTCACTCAATCGAATAGAATTCTCTTGTTGCACTCCACCGATCACCTTGTCTTGAAAAGACGTGGATAATGGCTATTTTCAAGGTTCTAAGGTTTGTCTTAATCGTAGGCATTAATGTAATGAACCATCGACTATCCTTTCCTACTAAAAATAAGCAAAGGTTCAACTCATGTACCTTGGTGGGGCAGTTTGGACTCCCAAAGGCTTAACATCTTTGTTCAAACATTTGCATGAATAGAATAGGATCAGTCATTCCATGATATTTGCCCAGGATTTTGGAAATCTGTTTCATCCGTGTTTTTGGATGGTGCATTTGGGGCATGGATCTCAATGGCTCGAAGATTTCAACCATTGAGTTCAGTTTGGGTTGGGCCCACGTAATCTCTCTATCGTTTCCATATCTTGACGTTGCTAATTGCTCCTTAATGAGCAAGCACACGTGGTTTTTTTTTTGGCTCTTTAGGTTTTCTTATAGCCCGTTACAGCATCTGGAGGCATAGCACATCCTTCTCTAGGGTCAAACGAGTGTCGGTTTGCCTTAATTTGCTTAGACGCTAAGCGCACGTGAATAACCTCTGAGATATTTTTTTGAAAAAAGTGCCTGCCACTGGTGTCTCAGATGGAAGCCGAGGTCTCAAAAGCGTATGTGAACGGCCTTAGGATAGAAGTTTTTGAAAAAAGTGCATGCCATTAGCATCCTAGATGGAAGAGGAGGTCTCAAAACCTATTTTCTATCACTGTCTCAAGATGATTTTTTCTTTCAAAAAGATTTTTCTTATTTTGTAGCCCGTTTTTGAATGTGTTCCAAAAGGAACTTGGAAAAACGTATGAGAGCATTGTAGTAATTTTGGAGCACTACAACTTTGTCTCTCTGACTTTTTTCGTGATTTTGTCGTTTAGACACTAAAAAGTATCATGAATATGGTACGTAGTCTTTTTTAGGCTATTTTCAACATTTTTTAGTGCTTAAGGCTCGTTTTTTGCCTTGATTTTTGGGTCGAATTTTGAGGATGTTGGTCGAAGGCCAAAACGATGGATTTTGTCCTCAGACGCTCAAAACCAATTTCGAAGAGCTTGATGCAGGCTTTCTGATGAGCACTAGAATACGTTTATCGGCCTCACAATTTAGGAGATATGAGCCTCCAAACATGGCTATTTTCTATACTCCCCCTCGGACCACTTTGACGCCGTGAGATGCATCTCATGCGTGAAAGGCATTTCATAACCCCCCCTCCTGGACCACTTTCACGCCATAAAAGTGCAGGGAACTTTCATGCCATGAGATGCATCTCACGCGTGAAAGACATTTCACGATTTTTTAAAATTTTTTTCACGTAGAGAACTTTCACGACGTGAAAGTCAAGGTGTCTCACGCCATGAAGCACGTGTTTCACGGATTATTTTTTAAAGTCTGGAGGGAAATTTGAGTTTTCTTATGTGGAGGGAATATTTTTTGAATTTTAAATTGGGGAGATATGGGGATTTGTCCAAAAAGGTAAGTGGAAATAAAAAAAAGTCAACATTTTTATGACACCCCCTTACACCTTTCATAGTTAACAACTCATTGGCATCTTTACATTAAATGCTCATTAGCCTTAAAATGAATGGTTCCCTGCCAGCAACGCAAAAAATGTTATGGCTCACCCAAAGCCCCGTCTCGAAACACATCTAACAAGAAGATTACGTGGTGAACCGTAACTGTCCGTGGGGATCTTTCCAATGGCTGAGCTCATTACCCTTGAGATCTCCAAGCTCCACAACTCCTTGAGAAGAAATTCCATCGCGCTCTCATGAGTGTTGTCACACCGTCGCATTATACTACGTGTACTCATCCCTCCTCTCACCTTAATTCATTCACACACACACACTAGCATGGATTAGAGAGAGATTAGCAGAGCAAGACTCTATTGCACAATGGGAGAGTTTCTTGTATTATGAGAGATTTTCACTTATATACATGGCCATAAGTGTTCACACTCACTTAAACTGTTGGCTGACCGGGCACCTTAGGCTCTTAAGAGACGTAATTCTATTACAACTCTCATAATATATCCATGAAGTACATCACTTGGGACTTCATCCTAACTTGCTACCACAAGCTCTTGAAGCAGAAATCACTATAAGTATTCCATCAAACCATTACGAGCACCCGTCCAAGTCATTGCAGGGTATTTTCAGCCGTTTTCTGGAAGTTCTGGTAGAGAACTGTTTTTGCTCGAAATCTGGTTATTGCAGTGTAGCAGTGCATTTTGGAAGTGCAGACAAGGTTTACATATGTATTGTTGATACATGTACTCTAGTCACATTTGGTGACACACAGGCTGTGTTGAAGTACCGCTGTTGGAGCAGGAGATACTGTTGTATTACAGGTTGCATACAGAAGTTGTCTATTTATAGGTTATTTGATTGCTGCAGAAAAACATGTCTAACGGAATTAATCAGATTGTTAGTGAGAAGCTGGATAAGAATAACTTCCACGCCTGGAAGTTCAAAATGACCAATTTCCTAATGGGTAAAGGATTTTGGGATTATGTAGAAGGAGATAATGAGGAGCCTCAAAAGTTATCTGAGGAGAATGCCACTCTTGTAGATATAAAGGCATTCAAGGATTGGAATCAGGGTGCAAGAAAAGTCATGTAGTACTGGCTTTCAATTAGTGTCACAGACAGTATGATAGGACACATACACGATGCAAACACTCCACCAGTTGCATGGAAGAATCTGGTTAAGATGTTCTAGACTAACACAAAGGCAAGGAAGTTGCAGTAAAAGCAAGAGCTGCATACCGTGGAGGAAAAGAAAAGCATGTCCATCAATGAATATGCCTTAAAGATCAAGGGCATTGTTGAATACATTAGGTCTATCAATGTATCAGTGGAGGATGATGATTGGGTGAGTGTTTATCTGAATGGGCTTGGCAAAGAGTACAAGCCATTCAAGACCTCCATTGCAGTTAGGGAGAATATTCCCAACTTTTGGGACTTGATATCTATGTTGATCATAGAAGAAAAGACTTTAGGTGAGGATTCTTCTTCACTCAGAAACCAGGAACACATCATCCGAACAAGCCTTCTACTCTAATTCAGGTAGAGACAGAGGTAGAGGCCGTGGTCAAGGCCAAGGTGGTGGCCGACAAGGAAATCAGAATTCTGGACAACAATAGTCCAATGATTCACAGTGGCAATCATACACAGGTGGAAGAGGCCAGTCTAGAGGCAGGGGGAGCCAAAGAGGAGCAAAGAAATCAAAATCCAAATAGCATAGAGTGCTATTACTGTGGCAAACTAGGACACATGGCAAAGGACTGCTACAAAAAGCAGAATGACATTAAAAGTGGGAAGTTACAGCAAGGCAACTATGCATCATCTAGCAAACATGGAGGTGATGATTTGTGATAGAAGTAAGCAGCTATTTGTGATGCAACACATGCTTAGTTTCATAACAGGGGATGTGTCAGGATCCCAAGATATATGGTATATGGATTCAGGCACCTCTAACCACATGAACAATCATGCTAAGTGGTTTAGAGATATGCAGAAAATGGAAAAACCAGGTTATGTAGAAATAGGTGATAATACTGTGCATCCCATTGCGCATGTTGGTAAAGTGCCATTGTCTATGTAGGATAAAAAAATGAAGTACTTGGCTGATGTACTTCATGTTTCAAATATTACAAAGAACCAGTTTTCTGTTGGACAGATGGTTGAGCAGGGTCTGCAACTAGTGAGGTTTAATCCTCAAGAATGTTTTGTGGAAGAGTTCAAAAATAAGTGTCGCTTGGTTGCAGAGGAAAACAGAAATGGCAGGATGTTTACTTTGGATATGAACGTGCCTGAGATAATGGCAGCCATGTTTGCGCATGGAACATGTGTCTTTGTAGATATTGACATATGGCACAAGCGCAATGGTCATGTGAATGTACAGTGAAGTCTATGCAGGCCCAAAATATTGTTTGCAGGTTTGCCAAAGTTTAAGGTTGACGGTATGCATAAGGTATATGAAGCATGCCAACTTGGTAAGCAGGCCAAACTTGCTTTCCCACATGATGAAAAGAATGTCAGTGCAAGGCCATTAGATGTCATATATTCAGATTTATGGGGACCGACCAAGATTGCAACAATTGCAGGTTGTAGGTACTATGCTACATTCATTGATGATCACACTAGGAAAGTGTGGGTTTATTTCATGAAGGAGAAAAGTGAGGTATTTGCTCACTTTCAGAGATTTAAAGCCTTGGTCGAGAAGGAAAAAGGCATGCAAATAAAATGCCTAAGATCAAATGGTGGGAGAGAATATTTCTCCAATGAGTTCAACGATTTCCTAAGAAAGCAGGGAATCAAGAGGCAGTTTACGTGCAGGTACACTCCACAATAGAATGGTGTTGTAGAAAGGAAAAACAAGCACATTGTAGAAGTGGCACGTGCCTTGATGTGGCTGAAAAGAATATGCCACATTACTTTTGGACAGAAGCAGTAGCAACTGCTGTGTACATTATGAACTGGAAACTCACTACAGATATTCATGGTATGACTCCTAAATAGAAGTTTACAGGCATAAGACCGGATGTGTCTCACTTGAAAGTGTTTGGGTGTGTTTCATATGTACATGTTCCTGGTGGTGAAGTGAGAACAAAGTTGGATTCAAAGGCAGAGAAATGCATCTTTGTTATGGAGCAAAAAGGTTATAGATGCTATAACCCTACCACTCATAAGATGCGAGTAAGCAAAGATGTTGTCTTCGATGAGATGAGTAGCTGGTATGCACCAGTAGTGAAGGCAATAGAAGATATAGATGTAAGAAGTGTTAATGTTGCACCACATGTAGATGTAAGAAGTGTTGATGTTGCACCACATGTAGAGTAGAAATCACAAGTGGTGAGTGCACCTGGGGAGTCCTCGAGTAGTGGATCCAATGTTAGCCCATAGTCAGGCAAGTTGAGGAATGATGCAGGTACACATATATCATGGAAAGGGAAGGAAAAGGTAGATCAACCTTTTGTGCATGATCTGTCAGCAGAGCAGGTCACTCATATGTGGATGGTGACTCTAGTGGCTCTGAGCAGAGCATTGATGAGGAGCTTGGCATTTCATCTGCGGTTACTCATGGTGTAAGGAGAACCAAGGCTATTTTGAGGACACCTGGCAATGATCTAGGTCTACGCAGGTCTAGGAGACAGGTTGAGATATGCTGGATATACAGCCCATCATTATGCTTACATGGTAAAAGCAATATAGGAGGTTGAGCCCACTTGCTTTGAGCAAGTGATTGGAAATAAGAAATGGGAAGATGCCATGGATATTGAGATGGTAGCATTGGATGCAAATGCAACATGGGAGTTAGTGCCTTTGCCTAAGGAAAAGAAGGCAATTGGATGTAAGTGGGTGTATAAAGTAAAGCACAATGATGGTCATGGTTCAGTGTGAGCAGGTATAAGGCAAGATTGGTTGCCAAGGGCTATGCACACAGACTTATGGCATAGACTATGAGGAGACATTCAGCAGCCCGATTGCAAGAATGGCAACCGTGAGAGCTTGCTATGGCTGTGAAGGGTTGGTATTTACATCAAATGGATGTAAAGAATGCTTTCTTGCATGGTGATTTGCAAGAAGAAGTGTACATGATGATTTGCAAGAAGAAGTGTACTTGATGCAACCACCAGGTTATGAGAGTGATGCACATCTAGATTTTGTGTGTAGGTTACGTAAAGCCTTGTATGGATTGAAGTAGGCACCCAGAGTATGGTCAAACAAGATCGGGGAGTATCTTATTACCATTGGATTTCAGATATCCAATGCAGATTTTTCACTATATGTGCAAAAGACAGATAGAGGGATCACGCTATTAGTCATCTATGTGGATGACTTGATTATCACTGGTGATAGTGATGTAGACATAATGTCAAGATGCTTTTGAAGCCGAAGTTTGAGATGAAGGATTTGGGTGAGTTGTGGTATTTCTTGGGCATAGAGGTGGTGAGATCACCTCATGGCATTTTGCTATTGTTGCAGAGGTAGTATGGCCTGAACATGTTGTCCAAGTATAGTATGACAGGTTGTAAGCCTATTTCAGTGCCATTGGAGCAGAACACAAAGCTTTCCGCAAATACATGTGAGCTTTTGGAGGACCCCACTTACATACATGTGCATAGTGGGTAGTTTGATCTACATGACCATTACAAGGCCAGACTTGAGCTATGCTGTTGGACTTGTGAGTTAGTTTATGCAGGCCCCTAGGAAGCCACACTTGGGTGCGGCTAGACGGATCCTCAAGTACATAAAGTCCACAATTGATTATGGACTTTTCTATGAGGCTGGTATAGAGATACAATTGCATGGGTACATAGATGCGGATTGGGCTGGTAGTATTACAGACATGAGATCTACCAGTCGTTTTATGTTCTCATTTGGGAGTGCTGCTGTGAGTTGGAGCAATAAGAAGCAGCCAACAGTTGCCTTGTCGAGTACAGAGGCAGAGTACAGGGGTGCTACTATGGCATCTTGTGAGGTAGCTTGGTTTCAGAAGCTACTTGGTGACATGGGAGAGCCCGTGGATAGGGCAGTTGTCATATATTTTGACAACATGAGCATCATACAGTTGGCCAATAACCCAGTATATCATGCTAGAATGAAGCACATTGAGGTGCATTATCACTTTTTGAGGGAGAAGGTTCTAGCATGAGATGTAGATCTGGTATATGTTAGCACAAAGGATCAGGTGGTTGACATCTTCACGAAGGCACTGGGCACATAGAAGCTCCACAGGTTTAGGAGCTTACTTGGATTGCAGTGTGTGGAGATCAGGGGGGAGTGTTAAGATATCGAGCTCAACTAGTGCTACATGCGGACATTGATGGCTCGCCTCCATTGGCACGGTTGGTGAGATTATGGGTGATATTATGTGGCTAGCGGGATGACAGACTGTGTGACAGCCATTTTGGATTACTAGAGACTCGCATAGTTATAATGCCAGCTCATTTTAGTTGGGTTCACATTATGGACCCTTGTATGTTGTAGTAGTTGAGTACTAACCCATATAGTGTATACTCTTATCTTTATGTTATGTTGGTTAAGTAGAGAAGAAGAAGATAGAAGAAAATTCAGCTATCCATCTCTCTCTTATGTCTTGCTCTCTCTTGTGTGTGTGTTTGCTTGCTAGGGTTTGAAGCTCTCCCTCTCCCCTACATTCTCTTTAGAAATGGGTTAACACTAGCAAGGTCATCGTCAAATAATCATAGTTCAAAAGCCAGCTCTAGTTTGACATCACTAGGTGGATCACTTGGGCCTTCTAAGATATAACCTAATGTTGGATGAGTAGGCAATCATGGTCTCAATGCATTTTGGCTATAAATGGCATAAACACTATAGGTAAGGTGGTCAAGCATCTCATGACCTAAAAGCTACATGTTATGGCTCACCCAAACCCCCTTTGAAACACATCCAACAAAAGATTACTTGGTGAAACGCAACTATCGTTGATGATCTTTCCAATGGCCGAGCTCATAACCCTTAAGGTCTCCAAGCTCTACAACTCCTTGAGAAGCAATTCCACCACGCCTCTAGCGAGAGCGTTGTCACACTGTCACGTTTCACTACATGTACTCATCCCTCCTCTCACCTCACTTCACTCACACACACTCACTAGCATGCATTAGAGAGAGAGAGATTAGCAAGAGCAAGACTCTATTGCACAATGGAAAAGTTTTTTGTAAATTTATGAGAGATATTCACTTATATACATGGCCATATGTGTTCACACTTTGACTGTCGTGACTCCAACACCCATTCAACTCATTTCCCTCAGTGTTCTCTCCTAGCATAGATTCTCCAAGCACACAAGCTAACTCTCACGAATCTGTTATTTCCTTACGATATGATCATATAGTGTTCTTAGGTTTTCTACGTCTTACCATTCCTCTTTTTAACAAGAAGAATTGAAGCACCAAATGGAGAACTGCTGGGTCGAATCAATTCCTTATCTAATAGTTGTTGCATGCAAATGAAGATCAATACAAGGATGCAACAAAAAAGACACTTAGGGCTCTTGAAAAGAGTTCAAAGTTGTAGATGAATGTGGGAGGGGGCTTGACAATAATCCCACATGGGAACTTTTGGGAGTTCTAGAATTTTTGTATAAAAGGTGGCCCATTTGAGAGAGGGAGCACACTCTTTGGTCATTTGGTTGAGAGGCTCATAGAGAGAGCTTGCTCCATAGCTCCTTCTCAAGTGCCCTCCCAAGGCTCTCCATCTCCATTCTTGTTTCAATCATGTACTTTCTATTCTCTACATTTTCAATGATATGAGGTTTTTGTCTACACACTTGCTAATCTAGATTTCTTAATGATGTTTTGATTTGTGAGTTGTGCATGTGATGAAGCTTGTGCATGAATTGATGTGTAGTTGAGGCTTGTGTGATAGCTCTTTGCATGTTAGGTTCTTTGCATAAGTTGTATCTTTGTGCTTAAGTGTAGCCTAAACTTGATGCTTTGATAATGTTAGATTGATGTGTTGATTGTGTTAGATTGATTGCTTGAGTGTTGAGAAGGATTGAGTAGGACTAGAGGTCATTAGTGTGTGGTTAACTCTTCTTCTCCCATTCGGGATAGCCTCTATGCGCTAACCGGGTTGCATTCACGGATTGACAAGTGTGTGGGTTGGAGTGTAGCCTCCGCTATGCTATGATGACCCAAACAATGGCGCCGCTGCCGGGGAACGCACACCTAAGTTAGTGAAGGGTGTTAACCATTACTTCTTACTAAGTGCTCCATTGATTGCAAAATCGTGGATTAGGGTAGATTAGAGTAGAGTTTGCAAGGGCATTGAGTGTGTGATCTCAAGGGCGCCTTGTATGTTTTCATTTTTTTTGATGAGAAGCAAGAAAAAAATTTAAACCCCATTGCGGTTGAGTAATCCCGCCATTGATCAGAATTTAAGTACTTTCTATTTTTGTATTTTTGCAAGTTGGCAAGAGGTAGGTTGAAAGCATAGGAGGCGACCTTTCTTTTTGATGTTTTGTTGTGTTGTTATCGTGTGGGAAGGCATTTCCATAATCGCAGCAAAGAAAAATAAATAGATATATATATATATATATATATATATATATATATATATATATATATATATATCTATATATTCACATATACATTGGCTGTGGGCGGCCAGTTGGAGTGGGCGGCCGGCTTATAGCGAGGAAGAGAACATTTATATACACACTATATTTATACTTCTGACGTGGCAGCTGCATTGAGTGCAGCTTGTATTGAGCGCTGCATTGAGCGCAGCCTGCAGACGAAGGCGTTGGAGTAGAAGTGGGAAGCGTAGAAACGTTGACAGCAGAAGGCAGCTTATATATATATATATATATATATATATATATATATTATACACTTACGTGAAAGGAAACGAAGGCCAGCTGGTCGCCTGGCTAAGCGAAGGGCGCGGCCTGCAGAGGCGCCTGCAGAGCTAAGGGAGTCGAGGTTGCCAACTGAAAGCAAGGAGGCGAGGAGGTGGCAAGCGGCGGCTACTGCTGCCATAAAGCAAGCGCAGAAGGAAAAAATTAAAACAAAAATTAAAACAAAAAAAAACAAAACAAAACAAACGAAGGCTGCAGGGCGGCCGCGTGGAAAAGAAGGGGTCCGTCCAAAGAGGTGGCGTGGAAGGAAGTGCTGGCCGCCGACGAAGGCAAAGGCTTTGCTACAGCCGGTGTGAAAGGGTAGCTGCAGCTGTAGAAGGCGGCGGGCAGCTGAGGGAGAGCGGAAGAAGCGAAGGCAGTTGCTGTAGCAGACAGAAGGCGCAACTGGTGGCTGGCAGCTGGAGGCGACTAAGGCTGCAGCAGTGGAAGGCAGGCCGGCTCCAAACTGTGGAGGCGCCTGGCCGTTGAAGAGAAAGCGAAGGAGAGAAGGCTATGTGGAGGAGGGGCGGCGAGGAGAGAAGGCGGCAGTCGTGGAGGCATTGAAGTCGACCCGCATGGCTGCAGCGAGAAATCCGGAGCGAGCTGATAAGGTTAGTGGAATTTTTATTTTTTTAATTTTTTTTAATTTTTTAATTTTTTAAATTGTTAATTTTTTTGATTATTTCTTTGTTAATTGAAGAAAAAAATAAAAAAAGAAATAAAAAAAACCATAAAACAATAAATTTTAAAAAAAAGGGAGAGAAAAAAAAAGAGAGAGAAAAAGCAAAAAAGGAGAGAAAAAAAAGAATAAAAAAATTTAAAAAAAAACAAGAAAACAATTATTTTTTTTTGTATTTTGAATCCATTGTTCATTTTTTAAATTTTTGTAAAATTTTACAAAATTAAAGTAGCTTGCTTTTTTTTTTGGGTGCATAATTAGTAGATTCATATTTTGGTACGAAATTTATTAGTTTAAAAAAAAACAAAAAAACAAAACAAAACAAAACAAAAGGAAAAAAACAAAAGAAGACAAAAGAAAATTTTTTGATTTTTTAGGAGTCTACTTTTTTGCATAATTTGTAATTCTTCATTCTTTAATTTTTTGCATAATTAGTTTAACCTGCATTTTTTTAATTTTTGTAACTTTGTGCATAATTAATATTTTTTAGTGTGATTCATAATTTTGTGTATATTATTTAAAAAAATAAAAAAAATAATAAATCATAAAATCATTAAAAAAAACATTTAAAAAACAAATAATAAAAAATAGGGTAGATATTACACTACACATATTCTTTTTAGTTGCCTTTAGTGGTTAGGTAGGGTGAAAAATATATATATATATATTCATATATATATATATATATTTTTATTTTAAAAAAAAACAAAACACAAAAACCAAAACCAAAACAAAACAAAAACACATAAAAAAAAAACCAAACAAAATTTGACCTTATGCACTTGCGGTCGAGACGTCTTGTAGATTCTGCCATAGGGCCTAGGGCACCTTCTAGAGTACCTACGCAAGAAAGTGGGGCCCAATCGGTAGGCAATTTGGCAGATATTGCTGAAACCCTTTCGGAATCCCAATCCGATACCCTTTCCTCTAGAACAACTAGTTCATTGTCCATGGACAATCTAGGGCCGACAAATAGTCATCCCGTAGCCCCAAATAGAACACCCTCAAGATCCTTTAATCCATTTGAAGCCGACACCATGGGGTTAACACTCAATGTGAGACTCCAATATGTCTACACAAATGCTCAGGGAGCTGAGATCTTTAGGGACCCACAACAACGGTATCTTGTTAAGATCGCCGACATATTCTCAGAACTTGATAGAGCACCTCTAGTCAATGACCAGGGTAACATGTACATGGGTGGAGATGGTGTTCGCTACGAAGTCACCTACCATCCAGAAAAGGTAGACAAATTAGGGGAGCTCTCTAAAACCGAGTTCTTAGACTTATCTGAACTTTCCAGAGCAAGGGTGTCTAGAGATGACTGGCTCATCGAGCCTGACATGCCTGGACCATCCAATGCCCAGTCCTCAAAGCCATCCATAGATGATTTACTTCTTGTAGATCTAAATTTGGAAAGGGATAGGAAAGGCAAGAGCAAACTGGATCAGTGGGCTGAATGCCAATGGGAGTTTGTACGACAAATTCCTGTGACTAAGGTCTTACAGGATGACCCACTTCAAGAGGTCTATAAGGACTCGTCAGAGGGATATTATGCCACGACTAAATTGCCACAGCTAGATCTTCCTCTAGCTCATGTGGTGGTAGTTGAGAAGCTTGCAGGACACATGAACAAAATAATTGATAAATGGGCCAATGAATACCGAACCTTAGATTGGAAGGAGATTCGGGAACTCACGTGGAAAGGACAACCATTATTTATGGAAGTGTTATCAACAAATACAGCCAAACCAGGAGAGACAGCCTTTCTTGGAGAAACTGTTGCTCCTCCCCTACGAGAGTTCACTAGAGAGGGACCTTCAACATCTAAGTGGACCACTGCTAGTAGCCCAACTCTTGCACCAAGATATCGTCCTACACCAAATGTGCGACCTCAGGTCACACCACACCAACATCTTTCTCACTATAACAATCGGAGGATAGGGGAGCCAACTCGGCCTCCTATAAATGCACCTCCTGAAATGAGGGTGACAAGATCTTTGGAAGGGTTTGGTGAGGCTGGTAATAGGGTACCCACACCAATTTTGGAAACATGTGGACCATCTTTCCAAAGAGAGGAACAATTTCCACTGAGAGTGAGAGGCCGTAGGCCCTATGATGAGTATTCACGACAAGTAAGGCCATCAACTCTTCAGAAATTGGTTAAGAAGTATGAAGGGTCGGGAGATCCATACGATCATGTAGCAGCTTTTAGGCAAGCAGTTCGAGCTGAGCAAGTTGCTGATAAGCATACTCAAATAGAAGGGTTTGGACTCACTCTTGAAGGAAAAGCCCTTGCTTGGTTTCAGGCATTAGAAGCTTCAGACAAAACTTCTTTACGAGTTTTGGAAGAGAGATTCATTGCTGCTTTTTCTTTGATGGGAATTCAACATGACATGGTAGCACACATCTACTCTTTCAAGCAAGGCGAGAATGAGAGTGTTAGAGACTGTGTAAATAGAATGAAGCAGTACATTAATCGTTGCCCAGAAGATGAAAAGCCCGCCCAAAGTCGATTAATTTCTCTCTTCTTAAAAGGCCTCAAAAATTCAACACTGCATACACATCTCTATGCAAAGAAGCATACAAGTTTCAATGAGTGTTGCCATGATGCTATGGATTTCACCGATAACTTCAAGTTCCAAGATGGTTCTGGCCCTGAGGTGAAACCTAGAAATCAGTGGGGTGATGACCAAAGTTCAGGGTCTAGCGCGCTAGTAAATCCAGACCAGATAGCTAACCTAGTACTAAGGAGATTGGGACAGACCTATCGTCCACCCATGCAGCCACAACAACAGCAGCAGAGAATGAGGAGTATACTTCCTACAGGTCCTCATCTTTGTGGAGCATGTGGCGGTGACCATAAAACAGAGGACTGTAATACCTTTTCTCCTCTAGTCACAAACCAACCCACAAAAAAATGGTGCCAAGCCTGTGCTTGGAACTTTACTCACACCACACAGGATTGTACTCGCATTGCGAGAATGAGACAGGAACGTGAGCAGCCGAGGGGTGGAGGGGCTCCACAAATGTATCAACAGTATACTAGTTTTGAACGTAAGCCACCGATGACACAAGAACAAGCACGACCTGTTCTTGGTGCTCAACCTCCTGCTCCAGGGACTGCTCCTGTGAGGGTTGTCGACTACGACAATTCGAATATGTGTAGAGAATTGGTAAACCCAGGCTATGTGGAGGAAGAATATGTATCATATTCATCCAAAGAAAATATTTTTGAAAGTCCCGTATACCCAAGCCCAGCACTGGAGACTCAACCAGGGGAACAAAACTCTTTAATGTTGCTAGGCGGCTACCAACCTAGGACTCCAGGCCCCTCAGGTCAATGGCAGCCAAGGAAAGTAGAGGCCAAACCAATGGGCCCCTGTTATGAGTGCGGAGAACCCCATTGGGCTCGTGATTGTCCACATCGCTCAAGGCAAGCATCTCGGTCAAATACAACAGTACAACAGTTTCCACCAATCGAAAGATATTGTCTAGGGTGTTGTGTAGAACACTTCCCAAAAGACTGTCTGCTGAAACCACATGAGGAAGGCACCTCTCAACCAAAGGTTTCACTCAACCTTGTAGGCACAGTTCCATCGCCACCTTCATCTGAGAATGATGATGTCGTGCCACTTAGAGTCATGACTAGATCACAAACACGAAATGCAGAAATGCAAACTGATGAGACACCTCGAACTAGGGATGCAAAGACAAATCTAGTGGATAAGACCCTACAGTCCAATAGAAAAAAGACCACTAGGAGGAAGAAGAACCGAAACAAACAAACTAAAAGTACATCCACTAGTTCTCAGGAGACCTCTAAACAAAACATAAAGGATAAAACTTTTACATCCCAGGAAGTGCGTGAGGAACATCAACCTCAACCTGAGCCTAGTGTTAAACAAGATGAGGCTAGTACGACTGAGGTTAGTTCTGGGGGTTCTGTTTTTGTGGATAAAGTGAATGAGACTCTAGAGGCCATCATTGATGCTCATAGAAGTCGCATTGCAGCTTTATCTGAGCTACCCAAAAAGCTTCAAGAATACCCAAACCCTCGTGAGGAGAAGATCAATTTGGCTGTACACCAGCAACTCATTAGGGAAGCTCAGTCAATACTTGAGGGACCACCACCACCTATTCCTCGGGGCCCAACCTCTCTTAAGCCAACATTAGAAACTATACCAGAAGTGTCATCAAGTAGAGAAATGAAAAGTGAGCTCATTTCACAAGCTCAGAGCGAAAGGTCTGCACCAATTGACACTCCATTGAAAGATGACATTTTGCCATCACCTAGCCTTGTCTTCCCATACAATGATGAAGTTATTGATGCTAATGAGGACATGGCAAATGAAATGTGGGCCGCAGTAACTGAGAAAATTAATGAGAACATGTCTTCTGTTAGTTCGCCTCCATTCTCTGAGGTGGATTTTACCAGAGGCACGGAAAACAAATTTAGACACCCAAGCATTCAGGAGGAAGTTCAAACAATTGTTTCTCCTAGAAGTAAGCATACAATGAAAACCTTACCATCATATCTGGGAGAATATGAGAACTGTTCTCAAACCTTGAGGATACCCTCCATGCATAAAAGGTTGACAAAGGAGAAAGATATGAGTATGGTGCAGGCTATTTTGTCAGCACCAGTGGCTTGTACCTTACCTTTGCTTGATTTGATGAAAAGTCGACCTGAGTTGTGGAATGATATTGCCACATGTTTGTCAGAGCAGGTATTGCTACAAAAGGGTAACCATGAGTGTACTATACACCCTGAGACAAAGCATGTAATGCCAGTTCCTATCAACAAAGTAGGAAAATTTTGTGAAGACGATCAGGGAAATGCTACCCTTCCATTAGAAGTGCGAAAAGTATCTTCAACTGCAATACTTGATAGTGGCGCAGGAGTGGGCATTGTGACAAGGTCCATTTGGGAAAAATGGGGCAAACCAGCTATTAGGAGTACCAGGATGCGCTTGCAGCTAGCAGATGGAAGCTTAGAACATCCCCTTGGGCTGCTCGAGAACATATTGGTCACCACATGTGGGATTGAATATGAGCATACCTTTGCAGTAGTGGATTTCGGAAAGCATCCAAACTATGAAGTTATATTGGGTAGACCATTCATGCGACAATTTCAAATGATTCAAGATTGGGGATACAATTACTTGTACCTCCGACATGATTCTGTCATCACAAGGGTCAACCTAAGGAATCACTCATATCGTGATGTAACAAGGTCTCCAATAGATGAGTTTGATTCTGCTTCAACTGAGGGCTCAAGAGTTACATTGTCAGACGGGCGAGAAGATCTATGGATGTGCGGAGCCTCATGTAGGGATTTCAACACTGAGAGACTTAAGGGTAATCGAAGTGTATCAGACGAGGCATACATTCCACAACCCTTCCCTGAGCATTTAATTGATCCATTAGAATGGAGTCATGTCCTTGCAACATTATCGACATGTGCTTTACCGAAGCCAATTCAATTCTGTGACTCAGATGGATATGACATTATACCTATACGAATGGTACAACCACGTGCTCTTCTAGATCATTTGTACTATAGGGATACATCCAAAACAACAGCTATGCATGTCGAGGAAATCTCAGTTGAGAATTTAACACTCAAATCTGTTAATGATGCTGATAAGAAAGAGACACAAGCTCCAACACAAATGATGTGGATAATTGATGAGTACTCAAGTGAGGGCCATGGCTGGCATGTTCCAACTAATCTAGTTGCTGCACAAAGAAGGCCAGGTAAGAAGGAATTATCAATGTGGCTACCCAAAGATGCGTACCAACTTGTACCATCTAGTCCTGTTGCTAAGCCTCTTAAGAAGCACATCATTTCCAAGCCCAAACCTCGGATTGTTACTCGATGGGTCCCAAAACGGGTTCTTAAAGCACAAGGTTATTATGAGGGTGCAACATCAATTTGGCTTCCAAAATGCCATGGATTGCTAAAGGTAAAAGAGTGTTTCAGAAAAATTCCAAATACCACCCTTGATTTTCCATATCAGTGGGTGCAAAAGAAATCAACACAAACTCTTCAAGAAAGGAAAGGTGGCTGTGATAGCACCTACAAATCTACTTGTGTTGATCTTCCTAAAACAAGTATTGAAACACCTGTTGTCCCTATTTCTCCTTGTTTCACAATTCAACCATCAACTGGTGTACCTAAGGCAAGTCCAAAGGAGTCTCATTTGAGCATAGATTCTGGTACTTCAATGCCTAAATCCTCTTATCTTGCTCAAATTCCTCGACAATTGATAAAATTCCCACCCAAGAAGGATATACCTAAAACCAAAGATAAGGCATTAACACTACAAATGAAGCTCTTTGGTAGATCAATGTTTGAATAGTGTGGTTCAATATGCCTTTTGAGAATTATGTTCTTTTTGAGATAATATCCACCACCAGCGCAAGGGTAAGTAAAAACGACTCCACAATAAGATCGACAAGCCAGGGCACTTTTCTCCCACTGGGTTTTTCCCCTCGGCTATATTCGGTGTTTGGCACCAATGGCAAATTTTATTTTTTTCTTTTCTTTTTGTGTTTGTTAATAAAAATTTTGCAGAGATCTCCGTAAAAAACAAAAGCATCAAACACGCCCCAATAGTCCACCTATCGTGCAAACAAATTAGGAAGGGGGGAGACATGCTACGCCTACAAAGATCAAGGAGGAGCAATCTGCACCAAAATCAGCAATTCATCAATGCAAACGCACAACATCAACAGGGCACTACAACAGGTGTATTCAAATCTTAATCTTTATTTCTTTATGTGCTCTTATCTTTCGAATATATGGTTTGCATGTTCACACAATATTGGCTGGTTTGAGTTTTTGATTAGTTGTTAAAATATGGTGAGTGAATTCTAGAGTCTTAGAAGACTTAGGAAAAGATATTTCTATCTAAAGACAGTGTAGGATCTATACCAATGGAGTATGCCAAGTACTTATGTTTTCAAGGTATATTAGTTATCCCTAGTGGTAGTTACCTCTTAGATATGAGCTAGGTGCTAGGAGTCATAAAAATTTATGAAAATATACCCTAAAAATATATATATATATACAAAGTGAATTGAGACATGAAGTGTCTACCGCCATGTGGATTGCTTGGTAGGACCTAAGGTTGTCTTAGCACCTTGGGGCCGATGCCTTGGTTTCCATGGGGTGAACACTGATGTCTAAGAACTTCAGAAGAAGAACTTTGAGGAATCTATCGCCTTGGTAGATGTTGGTAGGACTCTGGGGTACACTATGGGCCCTTGAGACCGATGCCCTCATCTTCATGGGGTACTCCTTAGGTCATAAAAGAAAGAAAAAGGGTCTGTCGCCCTTGAGATACTTAGCGGTCTTTAGATTCTCTTGGCGGAGATCTCTTGGCCATTGCTTGGGTCTCTTTGGGATAGAACCTTAATCTTTATCACCTTCTACACACATATCAAAAAAGAAAAGAAAAAGAAAAAGAAAAAAAAAATGAGTTCCAATCACCTTTGCTCATATTTAGGAGTAGGGTTGCCACTTAGGAATAACTTACATACTTGTAGGACATTGAGACAGCGGTCATAACCGGCGGTGTACAAAGCACACTTGTCTTTGCATAGCATTATCTACCACTTAAGTCTCACTTTGACTAGTCTTTACTCACCTATTTTAGTACTCATTAAAACTTTAATCAGCCCTGCACTTGTATGCTCACGTGTGAAGTCATCATTGCTGATTTTTCTTTTCTTTTCTTTTCTTTTCTTTTCAATAAGGGACTTTACTCGTATCAATTGTTTTTTTGTTGCAGCTCTTGCTACTACCGCGCTCGAGGACGTGCGCAAAATAGGAAGGGGGGAGTGTTGCATGCAAATGAAGATCAATACAAGGATGCAACAAAAAAGACACTTAGGGCTCTTGAAAAGAGTTCAAAGTTGTAGATGAATGTGGGAGGGGGCTTGACAATAATCCCACATGGAAACTTTTGGGAGTTCTAGAATTTTTGTATAAAAGGTGGCCCATTTGAGAGAGGGAGCACACTCTTTGGTCATTTGGTTGAGAGGCTCATAGAGAGAGCTTGCTCCATAGCTCCTTCTCAAGTGCCCTCCCAAGGCTCTCCATCTCCATTCTTGTTTCAATCATGTACTTTCTATTCTCTACATTTTCAATGATATGAGATTTTTGTCTACACACTTGCTAATCTAGATTTCTTAATGATGTTTTGATTTGTGAGTTGTGCATGTGATGAAGCTTGTGCATGAATTGATGTGTAGTTGAGGCTTGTGTGATAGCTCTTTGCATGTTAGGTTCTTTGCATAAGTTGTATCTTTGTGCTTAAGTGTAGCCTGTTGGAATTAGGGTTGCAGGAATGCACACACAACTTCAAGAAGATGAGGAAGCTTGAGCACAACACAGTAGTGTATTATGAGTGCCAAAAATGAAAGATAACAAGCCCTAGAAGATAATGGGCGTATATACAATGCACGGGGGAAAAAACCTCCTAGTGAGGGAAAAAGTGCCCCGGCGGTCCTAAGTGTGTTCACACACATCACTACTATAATATGGTAACAAATCCCCCCTGGAGTGATGCGGTGAACAAGAGCTAGCACTCATGTATAGGGAAGTGTCTAGCTATGTGGACGAATCCACAAAAGGGAGTAAGCCCAAAGCTTTGCGAAAAGCTTCGAACTTCTCACGAGGCAGAGCCTTTGTGAAAAGGTCTGCAAGGTTATCCTGTGTTGGCACATAAGCCAAACTGATCTCTCCTGCAGAGAGTCTCTCCCTGACATAATGGTAGTGCACCTCAATGTGCTTCGTACGAGCATGGAACACTGGGTTCCGCGCAACTGCCAATGCGCTCTGACTGTCAGTGAAGATGGTGGTGGCAGATGGCTGCCCAACACCCAAATCAGCCATAAGGCGTCTGAGCCACACACACTCAACCGTAGCTGTGAAAGCTGCCCTGTACTCAGCTTCACAACTAGAAGTGGCCACAGTAGGCTGCTTCTTGCTCAACCATGATATGCATGAGCTTCCAAGCATGAAGCAAAAACCACTCGTGGACACGCGTGTGTCATAACAACCAGCCCAGTCAGAATCTGAAAAAGCATGTAAATCTGGCGGCAATGATCCCCCCTTGGGATAAAACAACCCAAGATGCCGAGTACCACTCAAATAGCGAAAGATACGCTTCACTGCCTGCCAATGCTTAATGCCTGGGCTATGCATAAATCTGCTCACCTGTGAGACTGCAAACTGAATGTCTGGCCTCGTAATGCATACATAAATGAGGCAACCAACAGCTGTCTGATAGAGTGTGACATCAAAGTGATCTCCAGCATCATGAAGACTCAACTTCAAACCTGTCTCCATTGGAGTAGCAATAGGCTTGCAGTCTTCAAGGCCAAATCTCCGCAACAATGTTTCAATATACTTTGTCTGACACAAAGCAATACCTCCATCACACTGCTTAAATTGTATCCCCAAATAATGATGCAAATGCCCCAAATCTGACATCTCAAAAGAGGCATTCAAATCAGCCTTAAAATCAGCAATATGACTCTTATTTGGTCCTGTGAGCAGCATGTCATCGACATAGAGAGCAATGATTAGATGTACACCATCCACACGTTTAACATACAAAGTGCTTTCTGTTGGACTATTCTGAAACCCATGTGCAGTCAAATATGCATGTATTTTTTCATACCAAGCTCGTGGAGCTTGCTTTAAACCATATAAAGCCTTTTTTAACCTGCACACTTTGTTTTCCTGCCCTCTTTGAACAAAACCACGAGGCTGCGATACATACACCTCCTCATGCAAATCTCCATTTAAGAACGCAGTCTTTATGTCCAGCTGATGTACATTCCAACCATTATGAGCTGCTAATGCACAGATGCTACGAACAGTGGTCATACGACATGTGGGAGCAAAAGTCTCATCAAAATCAATGCCCTTCTCTTGAGCATAACCTTTTGCAACAAGCCTAGCCTTATGGCGATCCACTGTGCCATCAGGCTTACGCTTCAATTTGTATACCCACTTAGTGCCAATGGCCTTCTTGCCAGGGGGCAAGTCACATAAAGACCATGTACCATTCTTCATAATAGCATCGTATTCTGCTTGCATAGCAGCCATCCAATTTTCTGAACTTTGTGCCTCATCAAATGAAACAGGCTCACTTTCATCGCACATACTAGAAACAGCCAATGCATAACAATCTGACGCATAAGAGGCACCATGAGAGCCAGAACGAGTGCGACTAGACAAAGGGACATCCAACTTGCTGTCACGCAAAGTCTGCACCAGCCATCTAGGCATATTCCTAGAGCCCTCAATCTCTTGTCTCTCATCCTCAAGTGCATCATGCACATCTGCATCAGATATAGGCTGATCTGTGCTATCATTTAAAACCTGCATAGGCTGAAAAACTGCCTCATGAGGTATTGCACTTGACTGTGCACCACTGAAAAGAGGCAACAATGTGTCATAGACATCACGTGAGCTGATATCTGTCTCCTTAGTACATGAAACCAAGGGCTGAACTGCATCTTCCACAAATACAACATCACGGCTAACCAAAATGCGCTTTGTCTGTGGATGATACAAACGATAGCCTTTGCTCTCAGCACTATATCCAACAAAAATACATTTGACAGCTTTGTCATCCAATTTTCTGCGATGTTGCACAGGCACTAATGCATATGCCAGGCAACCAAAAACACGTAAATGGCCAACAGATGGCTTGCGGCCATGCCAAGCCTCATATGGAGTGACAACCTGTAATGCTTTGGTGGGACACCTGTTTAGTACATAAGTGGCACACATGACAGCCTCAAGCCAAAAACCATGTGGTAGACTTTGACTCTTAACCATACATCTTGCCATTTCCATGAGAGACCTGTTTTTTCTCTCAGTCACACCATTTTGCTGTGGTGTATACGGCACTGTACATTGGTGTTTTATCCCACGCTCAGCCAGAAATGCATTAAATTCTGAAGACATATACTCCCCCCCTCGATCTGAACGGAGGGTGCCCATCTTACTTTCTGACACATTTTCAGCCATAACCAAAAACTGTTTGAAGCACAAAAACACTTCGGACTTTGCCTTCAAAGGATATACCCATGCATGCCTGGTAAAATCATCAATGAAAGTCACGAAGTAAAGGTAGTTTCCAAATGATGGAGTTTGCATGGGACCACAAACATCACTGTGAACAAGCTGCAATCTGCGTTCAGCTCTCACTGATCCATCTTTGGGAAAGGAAGCACGCTGCATTTTACCCAATATGCAGCCCTCACAAACATGCTTGACAGGTGCCTCAAGCTTAGGCAAAGAAGACACCATTTCAGATTTCTGCAGGCGCAGCAAACTTGCAAAATTCAGATGACCAAAACGTGCATGCCACAGTTTTGCATTTGAAATAGCCTGCGTATCCATAATAGCACATGCTGAATCCTCTACACATTTGCCATCCATATTGAGCTTATACAGCCCTCGACATAGTGAACCAGATGCTACAATGATGTCACCACAAGAGAGATCATGAACAGTACATCTGTCATCCACAAATTTTACAACCAAACCTGTTTTGGCAAATGCGGAGACTGACAGCAGATTCTTTTTGATCCCTGGCACATACAATGCATCAAAAAGTGTAAAGGTGTTGCCATTTGCAACATTCAGCACAATCTGTCCAACTCCTTTAACGGGATAAGAGGAGTTATTGGCACAAGTGACAGTATTCCCTGTGGGAGCAGACTCAAGGAAAGTGAATAAACTGCGCTGCGAGGTGATATGCTTAGTGGCACCACTGTCAAAGTACCATACATCTGAATCTACTGCAGACATACATGTGTCATGCAAAGATGGGTCATAACTGCACTGCGCATTGAATGCCCATTCTGTATCTAGCACAACATTAGCAGATTCATTGTTAGAAGGAGAGGCATCTGCAACAGCCATACCAGCCTCTTTCTTCTTAGTCTCTTTCGCAGCCAGCTTAGGACACGCTTTGATGACATGATCATTTCCCTTACAGTACTTGCAAAATGTCTTCTGTTTGTCACCCTTCTTCTCATCTTTGTCTTCCTTCTTTGGTTGCGCAGCATTTGCAGATTTCTGCTTACTAGAAGAAAAGCCAGCTTTACCTTTCCCGCTTCTCTGACTAGCACCGAAAGCTTGATCTGCGACACGCATATTATTCCTGTTTTGCCTTGACTGGTCTTCTTGCAGCAAAACAGAAACTAACTCCTCAAATGATAAGGCATTGGGATTGCCTTTCATCATCAAGCGAAGAGTGGAAGCAAAACCCTGATAAGAATCTGGTAGACCATTCAAAACAGTCTGCACAAGTGAACTGTCTGACAGGATTTCATCTGCAGAAATGAGCTGCTCTTTGAAATCCTTGATCTTTGTCAAAAAGCTATCCATAGAATCACCTTCGTTCATATGTTCATTCTCCAACTGTTTTCGGAGGTAAGCAACACGAGCCTCATTTCTTGCCTGATACAATGTGGCAAGTACATCCCAAGCATCCTTAGAAGTCCTGCAGGAGCGAATATGTGGGATAATGGTACGTTTGACAGACAGCGCAATCAAGGCATGAGCCTGCGCATCTCTACCATCCCAACGAATCTGCTCTGCTGAAAGTGGTGGTTCTCGAACAGCTGCTACAGCACTTGTGCCTGCACCATCATCAACAGTACCTGTTTCTGATGTGTTTGCAGCATTTCCAGCCACAATAGGACGTGCATCAATACCCTGCACAATATTCCATAACCCCTTTGCTACCAATACATGTCGCATCATATATGCCCACAATGGATAGTTGGTGCCATCCAACTTATCCTCAGCAGCCAACATGCGGAATACATCATTGTTGTCAGCCATGGCCAATGACTGTACTACTAGATGTAAATGCTGTCTGCAAGAGGTAAACCTGTATAAAATCGACCTGTGCTATATAGCACAGCCCAAAACAGACGAATGGGCACCTGTCCTGCAGATTTTAATCTTGACAGAAAATCTGCACAGTAGGACGATTTTGCCTGCGCAGTACTTGGAATGCAAAAACGGAGGGCGAAATGACTTCAGATCAAAATTCTGAAACGACCAAGCCCTACGGGCTCTCCCACGGCATATACTAACCTGCAGACGCTCGTGAAACCTCGTTGCAATCGGAGGAGATGAAGCGGCAGGTGCCGGTGATGCTGCCCGGGAGAAGGAAGCCTGCTCTGATACCAATTGTTGGAATTAGGGTTGCAGGAATGCACACACAACTTCAAGAAGATGAGGAAGCTTGAGCACAACACAGTAGTGTATTATGAGTGCCAAAAATGAAAGATAACAAGCCCTAGAAGATAATGGGCGTATATACAATGCACGGGGGAAAAAACCTCCTAGTGAGGGAAAAAGTGCCCCGGCGGTCCTAAGTGTGTTCACACACATCACTACTATAATATGGTAACATAGCCTAAACTTGATGCTTTGATAATGTTAGATTGATGTGTTGATTGTGTTAGATTGATTGCTTGAGTGTTGAGAAGGATTGAGTAGGACTAGAGGTCATTAGTGTGTGGTTAACTCTTCTTCTCCCATTCGGGATAGCCTCTATGCGCTAACCGGGTTGCATTCACGGATTGACAAGTGTGTGGGTTGGAGTGTAGCCTTCGCTATGCTATGATGACCCAAACAATAGTTCTTCGACTTGTCTTTGAATTTCCTTTTGTTCAAGCATGTTAACCCTATAAGGAGCTTTACATGGCGGTGTGCTACCAGGAATTATTTCAATCTTATAGTCTTCTCTGGGCGAGGTCTTGGTAGCCAGGTGGTATGTCGTCTAGGAAGCAATTAGAGAATTTAGAGATAAAAGGGTCATGAGACAAATTTGATTTGAAGTCATCCTCGGCAGTAGTAGTAAGCTGGTTGACAAAAATAAAAAATATCTTCTCCTTTTTCTGTACAGCTCTTTTTGCTTGAGTATGAGTGCCTAATTCACCTTTGTTTTGGCATTGAAGACAAATTTCTTGGTTATCTTTTATTAACCACATGGTATGGGTGCCATAGTCAATATGGGGGTTATGCTCATGTCTCCATGGCATACCTAAGATGACATCCACACTCACCTGGTAAAGGTGCCACTAGGAATGTTCTCTTTTCTTTTAATGAACCCATTTGTAATTCTAAATCTCTAACCTCCGTGGTGCAGTTGTACTTACTTTGTAACTAGAATACGATGCATCTAGGTTAAGTGCTTTCAATGCTTTCTCAAAAATGAAATCATGTGAACTACCATCATCATGCAATATAGAAATTGATTTTTCTTTTATTTTTTCCCTTGAATTTTCAATAAAGCATGAATTGAAAACTTACCTTGATCTGAACAATCGAGATCAGAGTTACCCTCTTACTTGAAAGAATCTTCATCATTTTCTTCAATAACGTTGAGTCGAGCCGTCGATGTTGTGGAATTCTTCTTTTTGTCAGGGTAATCTTGCGTAAGGTGTCCTTCCTAATAACAATTGTAGCATCTGAAGATTCGATTCTTTGGTTGTCCATTTAAAGGTTTGTTGTTGTTGTCCTTCCGAATACCTCCTTTAGCCACATCTTTACCCTTTTGTATCCTGGATTTATCAAAAGTACTAGTAGGGAAAGAAGATTTAGTAGATTTTGTAAAAGATTTATCTTGAATCTTGAAATCTCTAAACGTAGATGTTTTACGTTATGAATTTAGGGCAAGGTCTATAGCAGTGCTAAGGTCATGTGGATGAAACATGTTAACATGATCTTAGCAGTGCTAAGGTCATGTGGATGAAACATGTTAACATCAGCCTTAATGGTAGACTTAAGTCCTACAATGAATTTTATACATTGCTCTTTTTCCTTGACTTTTTTAATGACTTGAATCTGTAAAAGAATATCCCAAAACTTATCGATATAAGAATATCCCAAAACTTATCGATATAAGAATATCCCAAAACCTGAATCTGTAAAAGAATATCCCAAAACTTATCGATATAAGCTTGGACATTCTCTTTATCAATCTGGCTCAGAGTGTCCCATCGTTGATGTGCTTTAGCTTTGTACTGCGATGGTAGAAAATGTTTCTTTAAGAGTTTTTGAAACTCTTTCCATGTTAAAGGTTGATGTTTACCTTGATTAATCATGTTCCACCATAAAGTCGCACTTTCAATTAAATGATTACAAGCACATTTAATTTTATCTTTTTTGAAGAACTTCTCACCAGAGAAATAGTCATCTAGTTGGCTAATCCAAGTAATGAGAACTCGTGCATCCTTCTTGCCATCATAATTTTGGAAAGTGAATGCCTTTCGGAGTCTTTCTTAGAATTTTGAGCATGCAATGTAGCTTTAACAGTGCGTCTAACTTGATCACTTTCCTCATCATCTGAGTCGGAAGAATCAGAAGCATCACGTTTGCATTTGGTACGCTTGACTTGATGCTCTAATTTGCATCAGAGTTCTTGTTCATTATCAATTTATTCTTGAAGCGCTAAGATTTGTTCTTGAACTATGGGCGGAATGGGTAAAGCAGCCATTGCAACCTTTCTTTCTGAATTGTTGCCTTTTGTGGGGGGAGTGATGAGTTTTCTCAAAAAGTTTTTCTTTTGAAGGGATGAGGATAGGCTTTATAAAATTTTTAAGGCCCTTTAGTAGAAAACTTGCTTTAAAGAAGCTATGGGTTTTCTCTCTTTGAATTTTTGGTCACAAAAATGCACAAAAAGAGAGAGAGAGAGAGAGAGAGAGAGAGAGAGAGAGAGAGGGGGGGTAGATGGTAATGGGATAAGGTCTATATATATATATATATATATATATATATATATATATATATATATATACAAATTTGTGTGCATACTTGCTTAAGAGTACATACTTGTCTAAAGCCTAGAACCAGTGGCTCAAGACTTTTTTATTGGAAGCTCACGGTTGGCCCTTTATTAAAAATCAACTTGAAAGAAATACTAAAGCTCAAAATAGAAGAACGCTATGCACGCGACACAAAAATGGGTTAAATCTCCCCCACCATGAGAGTGGCTCATGTCCTCTTCATGGTGTATTTAAATATATTTCCTTGTACAAAAAGAAAGAGCCAAAAATACATGTAGCCAAAAATATGGATCTCCACATTTTGGGCTTGCATAAGCCTAAATACAAAAATGTGAACACTCTAAGCTTCACTCATGAAATAGAACTAATGTATATCAAAATGTTGCACACTAATGTGCACATAAAATATCACTGCCACGATTGAATAAATAATCGCCACACGTCATGCGTCAGTAGATTTCCATCGAAGCAAGCCCAATGGATCCATGCACATCCCGCACACTAACCCTCCCACTGATCTACACTGAAATTCACAATATAAGCTCAAAATATATGACAAGTTAGAGGTTATCAGTCTCGCTTGCACATAATCGTGCAATACCTCAATTCGATGACCTTTGCAAAAAAAATAACCATGTGTGATACCTCAAATCGGTGACCTTCACACATATATATACCAAATACCAAAAGAAACTGACAATCATGTGATACCTCAAATCAGTGACCTTCACACATATCAATATCAAATACTAAAATAAACTGCCAATCGTGTGATATCTCAAATCGGTGACCTTCACACAATCATGCCGGTCTCAATACCAAGTGTAAGATTCACTGCAACTGTCTATGAAAGGAATCGATCAGGGCGGCAGAGTGTGTAGCAAAGGCATGGTCTAGAATCCACTGAGATTCTTCTACAGGATGATTCTTGTACTTAACCAAATATTTTACATAAACATTGCCATTGTGAGTTTTAGTTTGCTCACGAGATCAAGAATTGCTTCAGGAACTAAAATTTATGTATAAGCCTCTAAGAGAGGTGGGTCATCATAAATGGGGGTAGAAGGTGGTGTATCTTTAAAGGGTCTAAGTAGACTAATGTGAAAGGAATTATGAATATTCCAATGGTCAAGAAGGGACAAACGATAAGCATTGTCATTGATCTTAGCAGTTATTCTAAAAGGCCCATAAAATCGTGGAGATAATTTAATGGCTGGATGTTTCTCAACACACTTTAGTCTGCACGCTTCTATGCGAAGCCAAACTAAATCATTTTCTTTAAAAGTCTTTGGTCTTCTATGCTTGTTAGCCTGTTTAGTGTAAGCTTGTCGAGTCTTAAGAATAGACTCACGAGCTTCAGCCAAAATTCGGTTATAAGTCACGGCAAAGCCATCGGCCACACTGAAACTTCATGTGAAAGTCTAGTAATTGGAGTTGGAAGTTTCTTACCATAGACAATCTTAAAAAAGGAGCTTTGCGAGTGGTTTTATGAGGTGTGTTATTATATGCAAATTATAAAAGATACAAATATTGATCCCAATTTGCAGGAGATGAGATAGTGTAAGACCTCAAAGATCTAAAATAGTGTTGTTTGTGGCCTCAGTGTGTCCATTACTTTCTAGATGATATGCAGAACTAAAATCAATCTTTGTGCCTAAGTTTGAAAACAATGCCATCCAAAAATGATTACAAAATCGAGAGTCACGATTTGAAATAATGACTTTAGGTAATCCATGATTGGTGAAGATAGTTTTAATAAACAATTATGCAGCATGTGAAGCATTCAATGTTTTACGACATGCAATGAAATAAGCTTGCTTATTAAACCTATCAACAATTATCCATATCACATCATTTCGAGAAGATGTGGTAAGTAAACCAGTTATAAAGTCTATAGAAATTTCTTCCCATGGTGCCGCGGGAATAGGTAAAGGCATGAGTAGCCCATACTGTTTCCCTTGGCGTCTTTTAACTCGTTGTTTGACATATCACACATTCCGATACAAAAGAAGCAACATCATGTTTCAATTGTGGCCAATAAAAATGTTCTTCTATGGTGTGAAGAGTAGTGAGAATGCCACGATGACCAGCATATGGGGGACGATGCATCTCTTCACGAATAAAAGATCTATAAGGAAGTGTAATGCATGAACGCTTTTGAAAGAAAATGAAACCATCATTATATGCATAATCATGAAGAGGAAACCAATTATTAGTTTCTAGCTTGTGCCAAACATCAAAAAAATTAGGATTTGTAACATATGAATCACACATATCATGTAAAAGAATGAATGTCAAGCACTGAAATGTTAAAAATAGAAGGTTGGCGACTAAGTGCATCAACCACTACATTCTCTTTACCAGGTTAATATTGGATAAGAAGATAAAAACTCAATATAGCGGTCTAAGATAAGAGGTTGATTAAGAAGATATCTAATACTTTGTTGGTCGATCTTAATCATAAACTCAGAACCCATAAGATAATGTTTCCACATGCGTAAGGCATGGACAACTGCTAATAACTCTGTGTTGTATGTACTATACGAAAGTTCAAAAGGTGTCAATTTCCTACTCTCATAAGCCAAAGAATGTCCATCCTACATGAGGGGACTGCACACCGATTCCTGAGCCACTAGCATCAGTTACTCTACAAGGAAGAATGATCGAGTAAAGTCTGGAAGTTAGAGGATAGGGGCATGAGTCAACAAATATTTTAGTCTATCAAATGATTTTTGTTGGCTTTCACCCCATTGAAAAAGTAGACCTTTCTTAAAAAACATTGCCAAAGGAAGTGCTATCAAACAATGAGAAATTATGATCAAACTTCCTATAAAAACCAACCAAACCAAGAAGATCTAACTTCTTTAACACATGTTGGAGTAGGCCAAGTCTCAATGACTTTGAAATTTTTTGGATGAACTTTGATACCTTCACTTGAAACAATGTGGCCTAAGTACTCAATTTCATCTTGGAAAAAAAGACTTTTATCCGGATTAGCATAAAGTTGATTTTCTTTAAGAAGATTAAACACTAATGCAAGAGATGGTCAAGAAATATACGATTCATCATGCGTGCAACATATGCATTGGTTAGACCGAAAGGCATAACCAAAAATTCATAATGACCAGTTTGAGTATGAAAAGCAGTTTTATAAATGTCAGAACTAGTCATTTGAACTTGATAATATCAAGGTTTCAAATCAATTTTACTAAAGACAGATGCACCTTTAAGCTTGTCTAGCAAATCATCAACATGAGGGATGGGATATCTATTCTTAACTGTGACCTTATTGAGAGTTCTATAATTAATACACATGCAGTAAGTCTTATTTTTCTTTTCAACAAGAAGAACAGGTGCACCAAAAGGAGAACTACTAGGTCGAATAAGTTTCTTGTCTAATAATTCTCTAATTTGGCATTCTATTTCTTTTTTTGAAGAGGATTTGTACGATAAGGAGCTCTATAAGGTGTTTGGATACCCAAAATAATCTCTATAGTATAGTCTTCAAGACACGAAAGAGTCCCACTCGATGATACTTGAAGGCACATTATTGCCCTGACGAGGTTGGGTAGGGCGAGGAGTGGGTGCATTACTATTGTGACTAGAATTGGGTTTGGGGGGTGTACATTTCTTGGGTTGGTAGTATTAAAATTATTCTTTACATTTGAATTGAAAAAAGTACGTGCATTACTACTACCATTACCAAAATTACCATTATTACCATTCCATAGACGCCATTGTTGTGATGAAGGAGATTGATAAAATTGAGGGCATCGAAAAGAAGATCTGAAACCTTGATTCCCATGAAAGAAGATTGTCGATTGGGTGGAGAAGTATACTGACCACATTGCAAGGTAATTGACAAGGCAAATCTTTCTTGCGCTCGAAATCATGAGCAAGAGAGATTACGTCATCAAGAGAGGTTGGCTTAAACCTATTCATATCTGCTTGAATAGTTGTCTCAAGACTATCTGTTAACCCAATTCTAGGGTTAACAAGAGCTACCACCATTATCTTACATCAAGGAGTCATGATAGATACACCAAAGGGTCATACATTCAAGATATGAAGCAATAGTGTCCAAAGTTACAACTTGGATGGGCACCTGTAATGGTGTGACAGAGTATTTATGGTAATTCTCGCTTCAAGAGCATGTAGTAGCAAGATAGGATGAAGTTCTAAGTGATGTACTTCATGGATATATTATGAGACTAGTCATTGTAATAGTATTAGGCCTCTTATGCACCTAAAGTGCTCGGTTGGCCACATTTTAAGTGAGTGTTTTAAGTGAGTGTGAATACTTATGGCCATGTATATAAGTGAATTTCTCTCATAACACAACATACTCTCCCATTGTGTAATTGAGTCTTGCTCTTTCTAATCTTCTTGATAATCTCTTTCCCTAATGCATGCTAGTGAGTGTGTGTAAGTGAAGTGAGGTGAGAGGAGGGACAAGTACTTGTAGTGCAACGCGGCGGTGTGACAACGCTCGTGGAAGGCACGGTGGAATTGCTTCTCAAGGAGTTGCAAAGCTTCGAGACCTCAAGGGTTACGAGCTTGGCCATTGAAAAGATCCTCATGACAATTGCGGTTCACTAGGTAATCTCTTTTTGGATGTGTTTCAAGGAGAGTTAGGGTGAGCTTTAACATTTTTGGTGTCGCTACCGGGGAACCATCCCTTGGCTTTTTCCATCCTTTTTTCCTCTAATCTATGCATTACCCATTTCCCATTATCTTGATTGATGGTTTCCCATGAAAAAGATATGGATTTGATGGTGATTTGTGTGAGATTTGGTGTAGAATAGCTCTCTTTTTTGTTCTTGAAAAGAACAAAAAAGAATAGCTCTCTTTTTTGTTCTTGAAAAGAATGCCTTTTGCTTATTTTTTTAGCTTAATTTATTGTTTTTATTGTGGTTTTTCATGTTCTTAGGCCTTGCACATAGTTTGTATTAGGCTTAGTTTGAATCCATTGCATCAAACAATACAATAGAATGCAATTTTTAGTGAATGTTAGCTCTCTTTAGTGTTGAATATAGAACTAAGATCATTAATTTTAGTTTAATTGTGTGTTTCTTGTTAAATTGTTTAGATTAGAGTGTCAGTAAGCATTAGGAGTAGCTTAATCTTTCAAAAAAAATTCTAAAACCATAAAAAAATCCTTGAATTTGACTAATTTCTCTTAATGGATTGGTTTTTGTCATTAAGGGTGATTAATCTTGTTCAAGAGGTAAAAATTTTAGAAAATGTGTCGAATTGGGGTCTAAATTGATCATATAAGTAGTCTAAATTGGTATTTTTAAGTGTTTTGAGAACATCTAGATGCATCAAAACACCTACTTATATCAAATATTTTATCAATTGAAAAAATTTGACTCTCTTTGCTTAATTTTACCTTAAAAGAGGAGACCATAATTAAGAATCTAATTAATCTCCTATTTGAAATTAATTTACACAATTGTTGATGCATAAAGATTAGCATTCTCTTGCTCTATTCAATGATGTGCTCAATTGTGTGAATTCATTAGGGATTAGCGGTTAATTAGAGTCCTTAATTAGTATAAAAGAGGAAAAGATTAGTGAAAAGATTAATCTTGGATTAATTATTAATCACTTTTTTTTACATAACTCATTAAGGCTAGTGAGCATTCAATGAGAGTTATCAAATTGTCCATTTTGGGGGTCATTTATGCAGGGTGTAAGGGGTGTCATTAAAAGGTTGACTTTTTTATTCCCAGTTACCTTTTTGGGAAAATACCCATATCTCTTTCATTTTAAATTCAAAAAATATTCCTCCCAAAAAAGAAAAATTCATATTTCCCACTAGACTCCAAAATACCCATATCTCTTTCATTTATGAAGGGTGTAAGGGGTGTCATTATTAAAAGGTTGACTTTTTTATTCCCAGTTACCTTTTAGTGGAAAATACCCATATCTCTTTCATTTTAAATTCAAAAAATATTCCTCCCAAAAAAGAAAAATTCATATTTCCCACTAGACTCCAAAAAAAAAAGAAAATTTAATATTTTCGTAAAGTCTAATTCACGGCGTGAACGATTTTTTGCAACTTCATGGCCAAAGGATTCGCGCCCTCGAGAACCGTGTCCAAAAAAATAAATTTAATATTTCCGTGGAAGTCCGGTTCACAGCATGAACCATTTTCTGCAACTTCACGGCTAAAGGGTTCACGCCCTCGGGAACCGCGCCCAAAAAAAAATTAACCTTTCCATGAAGCCCGATTCACGGTGTGAACCATTTTCTGCAACTTCACGACTAAAGGGTTCACGCCCTTAAGAACCGCACCCAAAAAAAAATCAAATTTAATATTTTCATGAAGTCCGGTTCATGACGTGAACCATGTTTTGCAACTTCACGACCAAAGGGTACACATCCTCGGGAATTACGCCCAAAAAAAATTCAAATTTAATATTTTCGTAAAGTTCAAGGTTCACGTCCTCAAGAACCGTGCCAAAAAAAAATCAAATTTAATATTTTCATGAAGTCTGGTTCATGGTGTGAACCATTTTCTGTAACTTCACGGCCAAAGGGTTCACACCCTCAGGAACCGCGCCCAAAAAAAAACGAATTTAACATTTTCGTGAAGTCCGCAGAGTTCACGACGTGAACCGATAAGGGTTCACGGCATGAGACCCTTCGTTCACGCGAACACATAAAAAAAATCAATCAAAATTTACAAAACCCGTGAAGTTCGCTTCACGACGTGAACAGGGGTCCGTCGGTTTCTTTTTTTAAACTTTGGAAAACACTCCTGTTTGAAGGCTCGTATCTCCTAAACCGTATATCCAAAGAAGGCACTCTAGGGCTCATCGAAAAGCTGACATCGAGCTCTTCGACTTTGGACCGCCGTGTGAAGTCAAAATCGACCATTTTGGCCTCTGACCAGCAGTCTCAAATATCGACCGAGAAATCAAGAAAAAATAGTCCAAAAACCATGAAAAATCATTAAAAAAACGACAAGCCATATTCGAATTACTTTTTGAGGGTCCAAACAACAAAATCACAGACCACTTAGGAAAACAAAGTTATAGTACTCCAAAAATACTACAACTCCCTCATATAGAGTTTTTCAAAATTCCTTTTGGAACACCCTCAAAAACATGCTGCAAAACAGGGAAAAAATTCTCGAATTTTTTTTTCATCTTGAGATTGTGATGGAAAATAGATTTTAGGACCTCCTCTGCTATCTGGGAAGTTACTAGCATATGCTTTTTTTGAAAAATTATCTCTAGTCGTTCACACGCATATAGCACCTAAGCTATTTAGGGCGAACGGACACCCGTTTGACCTAACGAAGAGTACGCCAAGCCTCTTAAGACTGTAACAGGCTGTGGGAGAATATGAAAAAAAAAACCTGTGTTTGCTCATTAAGGAGCATTTAGGCACTCCGACATGGCCACGATAGAGGGATTGCCAGGGATCACACAAGGACTGAACCCAATAGCTGACATCTTCAAGACATTGAGATCTATGCTGCAAATGCATCTCCCGATAGAGGGATTGCCAGGGATCACACAAGGACTGAACCCAATAGCTGACATCTTCAAGACATTGAGATCTATGCTGCAAATGCACCTC
Organism: Cibotium barometz; assembly: GCF_041138505.1. Lineage (NCBI taxonomy): Eukaryota > Viridiplantae > Streptophyta > Polypodiopsida > Cyatheales > Cibotiaceae > Cibotium > Cibotium barometz. Next base: position 37,848,775 of record NC_141066.1, read on the forward strand.
CCGATACCATTGGCTATACCTATAACAAGAGTTCCATAGGGTTTTACACCCCCTATCACTTCGATCCCACTGGACTTTAGTCCCTTACCTAACATTCCCGCAAATCCTATAAGTACCAACCCTTTCCTGGATGCCCACACCCTGGACATTTTGACTAGTCTAGGAAGAGGGGTAGCCCAAGGACTCAGTGAGTCTCTCCCAGCAAGAGCACTCACATACGGCCTTTAGTGACTCATACAGAAATACGGCCGTACAAATTTCTAAAATTATGGGCAAATACGATGGAACAACATACCCTATTCAATTCATTCAAATGATTGAACAGAGATGTGAAGCCTTTGGAAATCCCAATTATCCCACCAAGGTACATGCGTTTAACCTATGCTTAGAGGGAAAAGCTAGTCGTCTCGATGGTTCATCACATTAGTGCATGTGATCAAGACCAACTTCAAAACCTTGAAATCAACCTTTATACATGGCTTTTCCAGACAAGGTGATTGGTGGAGTGCAGCAACAGAACTCTATTCAATTGAACATCAATGAATTCATTAGAGATTTTATCCTTCTGATAAAACTCTTGGACTCACGTTGTGAGTCATAGGAAAAATTAAACGATGTTCGATTGAAGAGATGTTTCATGATGGGCTTGAAGAATAACAGCTTACATAACTTGATCATTGTATCCAATCCGAAAACATTTGATCAATGTTGTAAAGAAGAAATACGTTTAGATGACCACATGCTGGAAGATGATCATGCTACGAGGTGTTCCTCATCTAAACCAAATGAAGTAATGGCAAAAGAAAGATCGATCTCAGAATTGACATTCCCCGAACTCTATGCAACCTTGCTTAAAACCTTCCAATCGACATCTCTAAGAGAGGATAAAAACCTTTAAAACTGGACATCCTTAATGCCTCTACAAGTGAGGAACAAAATGCCTTGTGTTGAGTGCAATTGCTATGACCATCCTAATCCCCATTGTGCATACAAGGCACCTGTTCTTCTATACTGCATATATTGTAAGACCTTTGACTACGATACTAAAAAGTGTCCCACTTCATCCACAATTGACTCAAAACCTCCATCTCTCGTGCACCAAACAGAAACAGTCCAAAGGGTAGAAACTGCTCAAAAGGCAATTAATCGAATACTTCAGTGTTTCTATTATCATGGACCTCACAAGATGGCAGACTGCACAGTTTGGAATACTTCCATGCCCATAGTCACTGACACCTTGCAATCCATGTGTGAACAATGTGGCATTAAACACATGTTCCAAGATTTCCCAAGACGAGTTGTGTCAATGCAACTCATCTCACAAAATACAACTCTTACCATCTTAAGTGTACAAAACGGGCAATTGTCCATGGTGCCCTTGAATGTGCTTACACGTTTACAAGCCAAGGCACAAGAAACAGTCAAAAAGAATGCAAAAGACAATACCTCAACATGGGTAGAAGAACATGCTTTAAAGCAAAACCCAAAAGAAAAAGCAAAACCTTCTAAACCCAAGAAAAACAAGGGACTATAAACGATCGAAACCCAGGTCGAATTAAAAGACCAGGAAAAGGAGCATGTAGAGGACATAAACCCAAAAGGGGACATAAACATAAAAGAGTCAAAAGGGGACATAAACATAAAAGAGTCAAAAGGGGACATAAACCCAAAAGGGGACATAAACATAAAAGAGTCAAAAGCAAAACATAAAAGAGCCCAAAGAAAAACAAGGGACTACAAACGATCGAAACCCAGGTCGAATTAAAAGACAAGGAAAAGGAGCATGTAGAGGACATAAACCCAAAAGGGGACATAAACATAAAAGAGCCAAAAGCTATACATGATGCAAAAGCATCCACCTCAAAGACCACCACACAAACCACAAAACCCATATGTGTGACACATGATACAAAATCTCAAAAGAAAATTCGATCTCCTCACATGAGTAAACATAACGAAAAACTAACAAACCAAAGAAAGTCAGAAAATGAAATAAGTTCTAGTACGTTACTAAGTGAGGATGAAACAAGTTCTTACTCTTCACTCAGTGCACCACATAGACCAATCAAGAAACTAGAACCCACCCAACCACCCCAAATGGATACTAATGATCACATGACATATGCAGAATGCAAAAAGCAAGCTCAGGAGAGCATGCTTAGCTTGGTTGAATGTCTTACAGGGTCACTAGTTGTGATTGAGCCTCATAATGCCAATCCTAAAAAAGTAACCAAAATACAAAGCCTAGAGGAATACCGCTTCTCCTTTCAAGAGGGAGACATACTCTCTACAGTAGAGTCATTTGAAACATATTATACGAACTATACGCTTGAGAAAGCACATGAGGAATTTGATAATTCCTTTACAAGATTAAAATATCCTCTTAAAACCTCATTTGGAGGAATGCTCTTCTCTTATGGTGGTGAAGCCAGCATAACATCCGCACTTACAACATTAAGGGCTCAACCTAAGTTATACCAAGACATAAAGAACTCTATAGAACAGGACTGTGAGGATTCACAAGTTTCCAAACATACCTCATCTCAAGAATTGTTAGAGGGCCAAGTGTGCCAGTGTACGCATTGGGTACTCTTGAAAAAGCTGAGAGTCAAACAGAGGATGAAAGTGAATGGGAATATGAAATAGAAACAGGATCTCAAGCTGAAACAAAAACTAAAACATCCATGGTTCCTTTGGAAGATTCTATCATGGTATGGTTGGATTTCCATACTATAAGCAATGATGTTAAGCGCAAACGCGCATTGATTAGCCCTCGAGCTAGTCATAACATCATGACAATAGACACTTGGGTATCAATGGGATAGCCTAAACTCATCCCTGCAAGCAATAGTCTTGCAAAAGGAGCCAATGGACAAAACATTGAAGTTCCAGATTACTTTAGCTACACTACTCAAACTATCGATGGAGATATGGAATTTACATTCCATGTTACCCTAGATTCCCTTGAGTATGATGTCGTCCTTGGTGGAACTTGGATATAAGAATCGTTGTATTCAATAGGTGAATCCATGCACACAATCACCTTGAACACTCCTATAGGCAATGTACAATTGCTATTATAGGAGGAAGAGACCTTGGAGGAGCTGGAACTTCTAATATATCTTACTGAAAAGATCCCTAGGATTCTGGTTGGATTGGAAATTGCAAATAAAATCACCACAGCTTTATCCAGCATGAGAACACAATCTCATGACCCTCGAGCTATGGGATTTGTTAGGTCAACCAACACTCCTCACGGCACATCCTAAAAAGAATTCCCTTCACACAAAACTTGAACATGCCATGTTTGGGGTACCTTGAACATACAATGCATATTGAAACTAACCCCCTTACTTGCAAGTTTTTTGTGGTTGAGTATGTGTTAGAAGCAGATCTGATCTTGGGGCATAAATGAACTATTGTTGTGCCCAAGCACCACTATGCTTTGCTACGATAGAGTTATCATGATGGTCAACGACAAAAAGTTAACAATACCATACTACTTTGAAGAGGATCCAACTACTGGATTTCTATGATGTTGAACACAAGAGGATACAAGCCTCTTCCACAGAATCCCCTCTACACAATGACCTACCATGTGCGTCAACGACCAACTTCGATAAAGCATCTACTTATTCAACCCCATCCTCACCTATGAAGTTCGATGCCAAAACCTTGCAATCAACATCTATTTCTGAAGAAGTTTCCATAGCCCAACCATCTATCTCTAACAAGGAACTCAAAGGGAAGGCCCCGGAGCCTATGCATCTTCATCGACAAACCTCACCAAAGGAGACAACCACATGCTCAAAGGCCTCGTTCATCGACAGCCACTCCACAAGAGACTTTAATCTCATCTTCGTCAACAATGCCCATGAGTCTCAAACCTACAGCCTCAGTGCCAACCAAGTCAAGGAGGGCCCCAAACCTTCCACATCAACCCAAAAGAAAACTCCACCACGCGACCACAATCAAGGTATCTTAATAGTATCAAATGTGGGTGGAGAAGCAGCTACTTGTAGCTCAGAGCTACTATGAAGGTGCCAATCAAATTTGGGTGCCTCGACAGTCAAAGCCTCTTCCTCAACGTAGTACTTAAAGTCCAAAGAAAAAGAAAAGTACTCCACAACACTGTCCATAAAAGCCAATGCGAATTTCTTAAAGAACTCCACCAACTCAACAAGTGTGGGTACCAAAAACATTACTGCAAGCACAAGGGTACTACCAAAGTAATACCAAAGCTTAGGTCCCCAAGCACATCACACAAAGTCCCCTAAGCTTGCACAAAGAAGGAAGCCTCAGCACCAAGCACATCGGCCACCAGTTTATAATGTTCATCAAAGATGGGTGCCTGTGCATGTGCTTCAACAACAAGGATACTATGATGATAATTCCATCATATGGTTGCCAAAATAGAACAATGTGAAGAAAGCCTCACCACTGACTTCAACCCCAACAGCTTTACCTAAAGTTCGATAAGAATGGAGGCCCAAGCAACAACAAGCAAATCACTCAACCACTCTCGTGCATTCAACACCAACACAAGAGCTTTTATGTTCAAGCAACCCCAATGGTAACAAACGAGAAAGTCTTACCTACGTCCTCAATAACATGTGAGCCAAAAATTCAAGAATCAATTCCCACGTCTGCAATAGAGACTTATGATAAACTCACAAGGCTCTTGTCACCCCTCTGGATGTGAAGCATAAGTGCAAAAGAACCTATTGCTCACATGTCATGCTCTAGTTGACCCATAGAATTATTTCAATCAAAATTCATCGGGGCCAGAACCTGCACTTTTAGGGGTTAAAGCCATTTCACAGAATAACCTTTTCACGGCCACTTTAAAAAAATAAAAAAAATAGAAAACCTGTTATCTCACGAAATTCTATCTCATGGAATTACATTTCACGGAATTCTATCTCATAGAATCATCTCACGGAATTAAACTTCACGGAATTACATCTCATGGAATTCTATCTCATAGAATTCCATCTCATGGAATTAAACTTCACGGAATTACATCTCATAGAATTCCATCTCACGGAATTAAACTTCACGGAATTACATCTCATGGAATTCTATCTCATGGAATGAAACTTCACGGAGTTCCATCTCACGGGATATCCCTTCAAGGCCAAAAAACTTGCAATCTCATAGGATATCCCTTCAAGGCCAAAAAACTTGCAACCTTACCTTGAGCTTAATGGCAAATAGGGAAGTTACCAAATTTGTGTGCATACTTGCTTAAGAGTACATACTTGTCTAAAGCCTAGAACCAGTGGCTCGAGACTTTTTTATTGGAAGCTCACGGTTGTGGCCCTTTATTAAAAATCAATTGGAAAGAAATACTCAAGCTCAAAATAAAAGAAAGCTATGTACACGACATAAGAATGGGTTAAATCTCCCCCACCATGAGAGTGGCTCACGTCCTCTTTATGGGTCCTCTTTATGGTGTATTTAAATATATTTCCTTGTACAAAAAGAAAGAGTCAAAAATACATGTAGCCAAAAATATGGATCTCCACATTGGGCTTGCATAAGCCTAAATACAAAAATGTGAACACTCTAAGCTTCACTCATGAAATAGAACTAATGTATATCAAAATGTTGCACACTAATGTCACTGCTACTATTGAATAAATAATCACCACGCGCCATGTGTCAATAGATTTTCATCAAAGCAAGCCCAATGGATCTATGCAGATCCTGCACACTAATACTGCCATTGATTTGCACTGACATTCACAATATAAGCTCAAAATATGTGACAAGTTAGAGGTGATCAGTCTCGCTTGCACATAAAATAAAATCCATCAAATAAATCTATAAACTCTAAATAATGCGAATAATTTTAAATTTTTTTGAAGTTTTATCTAATCTAGTGTGAAAGCTAATCATTTGTATATAAGTTAATTTGACATTAAGCCATACACATTCATTCTCTTTTGCAATAGAATATTTGTGAGCTCCCTGTGCTATACTCTCTTGCTTGCTTGCTTGTATTCTCTTGGATCTTTTCTTAGCTTGATGGTTTGCTTGCTTCTCTTAAGATAGGATTGAGTGTAGGCTTTTCCCTCTCATGAGCTCTCAACCCACCTCTTGTGAGAGAGAATCACTATTGTGAAGGCTATTCTTTTTTTGCCTTCATCTAGACAAAGAGAGCTAGCATCAACTTACCAAAGTTGTATGACTGGTGCAAGAAGAAGACACCAATTAAATAATTGGCCAAGGATTTGTATATATACCAGTGACATTGTAGGTCAAACTTTTTGATATGTACATCGAACAATTGGAGTTGTCCAATTGGACCATATGATATACAATTGGACTTGTTTGGCTAACCATTTGAAGCTCAAACACATCCCAATAGAAACATACGTCGACCAAGTTGATTTGGTTTGCATTATCATTCTATTTGTATAGCATTACAAGATGATTTTACACGTGTACAAGACTAGACTTAAAAATTTGGGGTCTTAAATTTGATTTTTCCATTCCGTGAGTTGACTAGCTCCTCTTACATGTTGCTTGTGCAAGGTCCATGCATCCACACATGAAAATATGTGCTTAGGTAGGGCACATTCAATGTCCTTGACGATTGATATGTGTTACAATTTTGTCCAAGTTTACCATCCAAGGGGTATAATCTTAAAATCTATTAGCAATTGCTTGTTAACCTAACAAGGGGTATAATCTTAAAATCTAGTAGCATATACTCGCCATACTGATAACGAAGCCATATTTTTTTGACACATTTCATGTGGCATGCCTCAGTGAGGATGAGGAAGAAACTCTGTTGGAAGAAGACAAACGTTTCTTTGAGAGTATAGAGCCACCATCTCATGAACGATGGCCAAAAGAGGCCAAAAACCAAGGAAACCCCCACACCTACTAACACACAAAAATCCCTTGTACAAACATAATCATAATCACATCACATCACCCTTCTTATCTTTCTTCATGAATCTAAATTATCCCCTAACCCTTATACCTTGGAAAGCATCCCTAATACTTATAGAGATCATGAGATAGAAGAAGGTGAGTTTGTCATCATAATGTTGTAGCATACTATTGCATAGAAGCCTTCTCAATAGCCATCTGAGCATATCTCCAAATGAAAGACTAGCAACTGCACTAAAGCACTAAATCCCATAACATAAGCTTCCGAGGATGGAATCTACCTCAGAAGAAAGAGGGGCATGTTAACACCCATTAGAGGTTAACACATTTTGTTGTAACAAAATTTGATGAAATATGTATAAAGATATAAAGCTTTTGTCGATTGTAGCCAATTATATCATCTCTCAACTCCATTTAAAGGCTGATGTTATAAAGACAAGAGTAATATCTCTCAAGTCCATGTGAAGGCTGATGGTATGAAGCCTCTTTAGTCTTTTTAAGTGATGAGTGGCCATCTGTGAACACATTGACAGCTATATAAGCGAACATTGTCAAAATTCTCTTGGAAGAGAGAGAGAGAGAGAGAGAGAGAGAGAGAGAGAGAGAGAGAGAGAGAGAGAGAGAGGTAATCTAATTGGTGTGTGTGAGAGAGTGAGCTTGAGATAGTGGAATAGATTGTGAACTATGCCTCTTGTTTTCTTGTTTGTGTGTTAGATACCTTGAGTGAGAGAGTGAGTGGAATAGATTGTGCAATATGCCTCTTGTTTTCTTACTTGTGTGTTAGATATCTTGAGTGAGCCATCTCGTATGACAGAGAAACTAGTGAATGACACATTGTTGGAGGGATGCAAGGAGTAGAGCGACCAAATGGAGTTGCACTTCGAAGCACAACTCGATGGTGCCAGTAAAAAGTAAGTTCCACCAATGCATTCTCTTTAACCTAGGTTGGGGTGGGAGATAACTCTTAAATATATATATTACAATGTAATAGCACCCACAAATTAGTATAGTTTACAATACAATAGTACCCACATCTTAGTATAGTTTACGATACAATAGTACCCACATCTTAGTATCGTTTACAATATAACCTCCCATACACATGAAAAAAGTATACTTTTACATGTCCCAAAACATATGGTTTGGTGACTCTAGATGTTGTGGACTTTCTATATTTGAGTATCCTCCTAGCTACATCCAAGTATGGCTTCCTTGGGGCCTACATAAACTGACTGATCAACATAGCTCAAATCTGGCCTGGTGAAAGTCACATAAATCAAACTCCCTACAATGCACATGTACATAGTAGGGTCCTCCAAAAGATCACATGTATTTGTAGCCAATTTTGTGTTCTTCTCCACTGAGATTAGCTTATATAACTTGTCATCCCCATACTTAGACAGCATGTCCAAAGCATACTGCCTCTGCAAAGGCCAAATCCCTTGAGGTGATCTAATCACCTATATACATAGGAAGTACCGCAACTCACCCAAATCCTTTATTTTGAACTTCCTCTTAAGGAGCATCTTCACCTCATGAATGTCACCATCACTGTCCTGTGTGATAAATCAAGTCATCAACATATATGACTACTAAAACAATGCCCCTATCCATATTTTTCACATAAATTGAAAAATCTACTATAGGCATATGAAATCTAATTGTGATAAGATACTCTCCTATCTTGTCTGACTATGCTCTAGATACCCATTTCAAGCCATGAAAGGCTTTACACAACTTGCAAACAAACTTTAGGTGTGCATGGTCCTCATATCTTGGTGGTTACACCATGTAGACCTCCTCCTATAAGTCGCCATGTAGAAATGCATTCTTTGCATCCATATGATTTAAAGACCATTTCTTAGTTGCAGCCATGGTAATGACTACTCTCATGGTTGCCATCCTAGCAATCAAACTAAAGGTCTCCTCATAATCAATGCCATAGATTTGTACATATCCCTTGGCTACCAATCCTACCTTGTACCTAGTGTTATATGCACATTATGTGTGCATATACTAGGAGGCTAACCCACATTAGGCTTGTGAGTATGGAAGCATGGGAACAAGCTCTAGTGGAGCATGGGTTAGGACTAATCTTAAGGTTAGGGTCAGGCATCCAAGGGTCACACATGGGAAATGGAGAGTCAAGAGTCACTTGAGGGCCTTCCTATATAATAGGGGCATGGGGCACACTCAAGGGAGGCTTGGAGGCTTAGGCTATGGTCTCTTGTGTAGAGGTCCATATCTACTCACCTACCATTTCACACTATAGCTACATGCTATTGGATTGGAGTTATTTTAAGGAATTTTTTCCTAATTTTTTAGAAATTTTTTGAGCGTTTTTATGGTTAAAAATGTATTTTTTATACATTTTTGCGGGTTTTTCCGCGGGTATGCGATCAAATTTCTGTCGATTTTCTGCTGAAACGCAGTAGGGGACAGCATGTTGATGCATGAAATGCTCTCCTGTGTGCGTGGGACCCTCTTCGCCTCTCAATTCTGATTTTTCCTTCTTTTTTCCGTGAGAATTTCTCTTAAAAAGGATTTTTTAAAATTGAACATTAATCATAATTAATGTTAATTATGATTAAGTAAAGTTTAATTAAAAACTTTAATCAAAAGATTAAAGTTAATCTCTCTATTATTAACAGAGAGAGAAGGAGGAGTGGGAATTGAGCAGGAGAAGATGGAGAGGAGAGAAGGAGTGGAGATGGAGAGGAGGGTTTTAACTCTTCTCCATTTCTTCTACGCACAGGCGGGAGGGGCTGCGCAGCAGCCGCCGCCGCGCAGAACCCCTCCCCTAAAAAAATCAAAACCCAAAAAGTTTAATAAACTTATTAACAATTTTTTTATTTTTATTTTTTAAAAAATATTTTTTAATTAAAAAAAAGAAGCTCTTGAGAATGTTTCCCAAAAAAAAAGCTTAAAAAAAGCCTAGAAAAATTTGACATTTGGGAAAAAAAATCTCAGAAAATTTTTAAAATTTTTTTGGCTTTTCATCTTCCAGGAAACCTCTTGGCTTTCCGTTTTCTCGAAACCTTTTGGCTTTCCGAATTCCGGGAAATCTTTTGACCTTCCGTATTCCGGAAACTTTTGACCTTTCACATTTTTCGATTTTTTTTTTGGTCTTTTCATTTTTCCTGAAACTTTTGGCTTTCTGTATTCCGGAACAACCGTTGGGATTCCGAAGTTTTTTGACCGTTCGTATTCTAAATGCGTTCGGGGTAATTTAAAATTTTTAAAAAATTCCTAAAAATTAGTAAAAAAATTAGACAAAGGTTGTTTTAAATTTCAGGAAAATGTGGGGTTGGTGTTTGGCATGTGGTGTGTCCATTCGGGTGCCCGTGACCATTCAAACTCCTTTAAAATATATTTTTTGATCCAAAAAATTAGAAAATCCATTAAAATTATAAATTTTCATTGGATTTGAGAATTGATGGGCGGAATTGGAAATTTCGTGAACGATGGGATTCTCTGGAAAAATAAGGAATATTTTAGAAATTAATTTTTAAAAATCTTAAAAATTGGTATTTTTAAAATATCAATGGTATTTTAGTAAAATTAATTGCTAAATTTTTTCTAGAAAAATATAGGTTTGGAATGCCATAAGATAGGTTTGGTGGAATTCAAAATTATCGAATTTCGAGGCCCTGTAAAATTAGGATAAATTTAAAAAAAATCATGATAATTTTTTTCTCGAGAATTTAATATTTTCAAGGGTTATTTAATGTTGAAGTACGTTTTCACGTACTGACATTAGATAGATGAGGGTTATTCGCATATTATTAATACGATTATACCTCGTATTAGTAGATATTTCTGTTTGGATTTATTTTAAATGATGTTTTCATGATTTTTTACCATTGTTTAGCCATTCTTTTTGGACATGTTCCTTAATTTCTTCAATGATGGCTAGAATCTCCGTTCAAAGTGTGTTTCACCTTTGACACTTTTCCATTACAATTTATTTTGCACTTATTTAAGTGTGGTCTCTATGCTTAATTTTCTAAGCCTAAAACAAATTCTATCATGGGTCAGTTGATCAGTTTGTTTTGGTGGATTTATTGGATGTTTTCCAAGTTTTATAGTGGACTCATTGGGTTCTACCTAGATCACTTGTGTCTAGGGGTTTTTTATTGAGTGCTACACACATGTGTTTCACTTGCTTAATTTGGAGTTTTGCTTGAATGACACCACGTTCATATACTCCGGATTGGTGAGTTGGCCACCAATTTTAATGCTTCTTTTAGCACGATTAATGTCCATTAGATGGTATGCATTGATTTTTATGATCAACTATGGTTTTTCATGGATTTGAGAAGCTTCTATGCTTTTATCCATGGTTTTATAAGGATCTTTTGATCTTTTGGATAATTTCATGTGCTTTGAAGGTAGCATTTGCCTTCGTTTTTTGCACGTAATTTTGGACTATGTTCCTTGTACTCTTGTACATATTCCAACGCGGATACGTAGTTGTTTATGTATCTAGGTGAGTTATTTTTATACCCTAACTTTATTGAGTTTATTGGGTAGTTATCATTAGAAAGACACCAATAATTCAATTTATTTTCTAATGATACACTCGGAAAGAGTTATTCCTTGATATAGTATCAGAAATATAGAGACAGGTTTTAGTATGTGAAAGTCTGGGATAAGGCCATTTTATTCCTTTTATACAGGATTTTATTCATATTTTCTTAGACGGCATACTAGGGAGTTTTCAAATTATTAAGGTATGTATGGGTGGTATCATGGTGGTATGGGATGCTAGTGATCCCTCACATATATTATCTTATGGGATAATTTGGGCTCAAGATTGTTGCTTTGCTTACATCACTTAGTATGTTGACCTCAACATTCAAAGACAATCTCATTTTCTAAATTCACTAGAAGTTATAGTGTGGGCATTCTCTAGATAAACTTCTTTTATATATAACTTGCATGTTTTGATGAGAGTAATCTCATCGGCATTTTCACTTGTTGAAATCTCTTTCTATAGAATTCAAACAAGTTTATCTTGTTGTGTTCGGATAAGGAAATTTGGATTCTTCCTTTGTGGGCATTTCTTTCTCTAGTTCCGTAATTTAGGTGATTTATACAGTCAATCTGATGGTTTACGGATGGACATATGTGACTCATCGAGAAGCTGATGACTCTCTATGTTGATATGGTAACTCGGGACGTCGATTATTCCATATGCAGATGTGGGTATATCGGGGCGCCGATGAATCCCTGGTTTCTGCTGTTATAATGCCATGTTTTCCTACTTTATCTTACAAGGAGGAAGTTACTTTGAATGTGAATTGCTCTGATCATCCGTAGTCTGATGGGCAAAACAGAGCGTATGAATCAGATTGTAGAGTATATGCTTCATGCATATATCTCTAAAAAATCATCATATTGGGAAAAATATCTTCCAATGATGGAATTTGCCTATAACAGTTTTAAATATACGGCTATTGGTTTTAGTCCATGCATACTTATGTATGGGTATCAACCCAGGGCACTTATTGATGCCGGTCTTAAGGACATCGAGCTTGATGCATTGAGGGATTTCTTGTGAGATATGCAGGAAATGCTGACTGAAACTCGGGATCAAGAGTGCTCAGGATAGAGTATGATTTTATACTGATAGGGGACGCTCATCTCGGTCTTTTGAACCAGGAGCGTTGGTTTATTTTAATGTTCCTAAAGATTCTCAAACTTTGTCAATAGGAAAATGCTCGAATTTATCTCCTAGATATTGTGGTCTATTTCGATTTATACATCGGATTGGCACGGTTGCGTATGAACTAAAACTACCTCCAAATGTTAGAGTTCATCTAGTCTTTTATATCAATAGATTGAAAGGGAAACTGGGAGGTGAGGATTACACAGTTACTCCTTAAGAACTCGTTGAAGTCGAAGATTTATCCTATGTTCCACATGAACCTGATAAGGTACTTGAATTCAGGGAAAGAAAACTTTCTAGTTGACTAATCCCTGAGGTTAAAATTAGGTGGAAAGATAGGGAAATAGAGGATTCGACTTGGGAGTCAGTTGATATTGTTCAGTGCAGTTCTTCTTCTTTTTCATTGCAAGAGTGCAATGTTTTGAGAGAGGGGAAGTATGTTAAATGCACATTATGTGTGCGTATACTAGGAGGCTAACCCACATTAGGCTTGTGAGCATGGGAACAAGCTCTAGTGGAGCATTGGTTAGGACTAACCTGTTAAGGTTAGGGTCAGACATCCAAGGGTCACACATGGGAAATGGAGAGTCAAGAGTCACTTAAGAGCCCTCCTATATAATAGGGGCATGATGGGGCACACTCAAGGGAGGCTTGGAGGCTTAGGCTATGGTCTCTTGTGTAGAGGTCTATATCTACTCACCTACCATTTTACACTATAGCTACATGCTATTGGATTGGAGTTATACCTCTTGATGGTATGGGATATCAAGGTAGAGGTATGATGTATTTCATTTATAATTCATGTGTGCATCCCTTGGGCTCGGGGGTGGTTGGGTGGATGAGTTTATCCCTGATTTATGTATGTTTATGCATAACAATTATGTAGAGAGATCTTAGGGTTTTAACACCTAGTCACACAGACCCATTTGCGCTTGCATCATCTAATTGCCTTCTTCCTTCTTTTCTTTAGACAAAGGCACTAACTCCCATGTCTCATTTGCATCCAATGGAACCATCTCTTCATCCATATTATCTTCCCTCAAGGCTTATGTCCAAGTGCCTCCTCAAAGCATGTGGGTTCTATATGTTGTATTGCTTTGAACATATAAGCATAATGATGGGCTATATACCCATCATATCTTAACTTGTCCACTGGATATCTAACACTCATAGACATGCACACACTTGGATCACTACCAGGTGTTCTCAACACTGCTTTGGCTCTTTGTACACTAGTGTAATAATAGCCAAGATCCCAAACTCCTCATCAAGGCTTATTTCTGAGCCACGATCCCTATCAACAAATGAATGAACTACTGAAACATCATGCACTATGAAAGGCTGATCCACCTTCTCTTTTCACTTACGTGATACATGTGAATTTGGTGAATTTTCAGCACTTGTTGTAAGGAAAAGAGTTTGAATTATACATACTCGTATATTATTTCCTTTGCTTGCCTCTTGAGCTCTTCACATGAACCCACGCTCTGAATGTAGGGGAGAGTATGAGCTTGAGCTCCTTACAAGCAAACACACACACACACACACAGAGAGGAGTAGATAAGCACATAAGAGAGATGGATGGTTGAATTTTCTTCTCTTCTCTTCTCTTCTCTACAACCATTAACATAAAGAGATAAGAGTATATACTATAAGGGAAAGTACTCTCTACTATAAGATACAAAGTACTCTCTACTATAAGGGAAAGTACTCTCTACTATAAGATACAAAGTACTCTCTACTATAAGGGAAAGTACTCTCTACTATAAGATACAAAGGTTGGTCCATAGTGTAAACTCGACTATATGAGCTGGTGCTATAACTATGCCATACTCTAGTAATCCAAATGTAACTGTCACATAGCATGTCATCCACTGGTGTACCATAATCTCACCAACCATGCCAGTGACATAAAGTAGGGAGCTATCATCCTGGCATGTCACCAATATCAGCACTAGTTGAGATCGATATCTCAATAGATTGTGCCTAGTGTCTATACTTAGGCACCTATGAGAGAGTGTCTATACAGAGGCATCTCTATTAGGTTGGCCTTGGCTAACCATACCATTGATCGGGGTAAACTAGGGAGATCAAGGTAAACTAGGAAACATGTGGTAAAAACGAGGAAGATCGAAGTAGACTAGGGTGTGGCCTTTGGATAATAACCATTCGGAATCTAAAGTAGACCAAGGTGTGGCCTTGGATAATAACCATTTGGGGTCCGATAAGAAGATATCCTTCAATTCCTAGTGTGGCCCGATATGGGAATATTGGTCCACACTTGCATGTAGCCCATTCGATAATGTAGCAGACATATCTAGTTGTCTCTGACTATATGGCCTTCTGTGGCCGCTATCCATAATTGTCTACATTGCCCAACCATCGCTTCTGCGTCTGTGTAAAGATATAGAGCCAACTGATGCTGCTCGTGGAAAGGTGGAGCATTGATTTCCAACATAGTAGCTCGTGTGATTACATATAGAAGGTGGAGCATCGATTTCCAATGTAGTGGAGTCCTCATGTGTCATGATAACTTGGCTTTTGGAAACCTCATCTTACATTTACACTCACACTCCACCATGCTCTTTTCTTTGCTCTAAGCTCTAGCTGCTTACAAGACTTGCCACACGATCTAGTCCTCACGTGCATGACACCACCGAGTCTGTCCACATGGACAACTCATTACTTTTACACAGCGGCACCCACACAAGAGATCACAATAGAGGTCCACTCAAAGATAGAAGAGTAGGGAGTAGGGTTGCTTTTTGACGTGCAACCCTGCCCATCAAAACTGACGGTCTTTTCCCATAATCATCCGTTTTTGAGCTTCTTAATGTAATTTTTGACATCTCTCCAAAAAATTTGTAAGTTAATTATGTTCAAAATGGTAAAAAATGTGCATGACGGGTGTCAAAAATCAACCCTAGGGAGAGTGGATCCCACTTGTGAAGCTTATAGCTATACAAGGGAAAATGGTATAATTTCACTATTAAAGAAAAGTTCTTTAACTTCTTCTTAGTTCTACTCTCATTAAAAATTATTTCCTCATCACGAGTCGGTAGGTATTGCAAGTCAACAGTAAATAGAAACATAAACATTCAAACAAAAAGATAACTTAATGATGTCTTTGTGCAGAACGAGAATGTGCGTTTTGTTTTTGGGCGAATTGGCTCTATCTTCAATGCCGACTTGGCAAAGAAAACCAACAAGATCGCCTCTTCTCTTCATCAAAACTCCCACATTTGATCTGCACTTGGGCGATTTTTTCTTGATTCTCCGACCAACTCTCTTCCCTTCTACCTGATATCCAGGTAAGGTATTGGGTTGCTTTTTCTTGCGATTTCCATTTCGAGGTACTGGGTTGCTTTTTTCTTCTTCCTTTGATTGCAGGCATACGATAGCTTTTTCTTGCTGTCTGGGTATTGCGCTGCTTTTTCTTGCACCTTTATTGCTGCCCATCTCTGTAACTTTTTGTTTTGAAACATAACAGAAAGATGAGCCCATTTTTGGACTATGGAAGATTCTTATGGGAAAGCAGAGTTTCAAAAATGTGCTTTTGTGTTTTGAGCGTCATGTCAACGCTCATCATCTATGGCGTGATGCAGGTATTTATCTCTATTAGTATTTTTTTTGTTCCAAAACAATCATGGACTTTTTGCTAAATCCGTGTGCTTCAAGTTGAAACAAAACATATTTTTAAAAAAAGATGTTTTTTATGTTTTCAAAAAATACAACAGTGATTTGAATTCTGGCATATTTTTTGAGCTTCATGCAATTTATAATGTATTTGTATAAAAAATGAAATATGCTGTTGCATCTTCTTGTGCTGGATAGCAGCTCAATTCTCCACTTAATTGTTTATTTTGGAGAATAATAAATGAAGATTATATACAGACGTGTGCATTTTGATTTTTTGATTGCAGGAGAAAATCATGAGGGTTCCTTATGGAGACGAGAAAGAGTATTTCCGATACTCTTTATTTATTGTTCTTTGTAACCGACTATTGACGGTTGCAGTTTCTGTTATCCTTCTCTTGGTAAGGTATTGTTTTTTTACTGCACATCTAAATTCTGTTTGATCCTGCAAATGGGACCTGCCGGCTCACTAGTGGATGCCGGGGGTTGCCATTACGCAGCTCATGTATGCATCTGTGCGTACATACACATGCATTGGTCGGTACCTATGTATGTATGTGTATATCCCGCATAAAACTTATGTCCTTTTGCAGAATCAAAGAAAAGCCATTGCGCCCGTGGCACCTATGTACAAGTATGGTGCTGTTTCCATTTCAAACATTCTCACAACAACATGCCAATATGAAGTAAGATGACATATCATTACTCATGACTTGATTTAAGTCACACTTGTGTCTCCTCCCATGGTATACCATTAGATATGGTGCTACAAATTATGTTTGCAAGAACACATCACATTCATTTCTCTCTCTTTTGCAGGCACTGAAGTATGTGAGCTTTCCAGTGCAGACACTCGCAAAGTGTGCAAAGATGATACCTGTGATGGTAAGATTGTAATTGCTGTTTATTTTAGTTTAAGACTGTGCACAAGGTTGCGTGGCTGATTACCGTATTAATACAGCTTTCTGTCTTGTAGGTGTGGGGAACGTTGATCATGCATAAACGGTACACCGGGCGGGATTACCTTTTGGCTGTTTTGGTCATGGTGGGATGTGCAGTGTTCATCTTATATCCGGTACATACTTCTCTTTTGAGACAAAATGTTATCTTTTAGAAAGTGGATTATAGTTGCCCCCCCACCCAAAGAAGAGATCCTTCTATTGGTGGAAAAGAATTTAATGATAGCAGATTACAGTCCTCCAGGAAGTTAATGTGCAAAAGATGGAGAAGGGGGGGGGGGTTGGGGGGATGCTAGTAATGTGGCCCGAGAGATCTCAATAAATCACTTCTTCAACTGCACAATGCAAGATAGAATGGATGCAAGAATAATAATATGTATGTTTCTTTGAGGTCATGGGCAAGACACGACACTGGGGCCTGAAGATGGGCCAGAAAGATTACAAAGCTATGTGGGCACTTTGTGTTCTGTCACCAAAGTACCAGATTTTTGCCAAGATAAAATCAAACAAGAAAAACAGCTCGATGACAAGATCGATACGGAAGACCTAGTCACTCTTGACTGCAAAAAAGATTGCGTGATGTACAAGCCTTCCTGCCAAAGTGGCTAAAGAAAACTACAGAATTCTCAAGACAATCCTAAAACTTCTGTATGTATCACTGGCTGAACTGAAGGGAAGACGTATGCAGATTTGCTGCTTCTTGCTGGACTTCCAGACTGCTCACAAAGGTGAGATGTGTGAGCTGTAGCACAATGTAGAAGAATGAGGAAAAGGGGGACAAAAGAAGATAGCTTTAGCTGCTGCTTAGAATCTGGTCGGATTGCTCACAACATGTTTGGGCTTTAAAATATTACTTTTTTACATAACTAACATTGTGCGGGACCAGTAACTTTTAGATATGCAAATATCCTTTGTGCTCACTTCATTAGAAAAGCATCCATCTCCTGATGCTTACGACTTCAAAACTTTTCCCGATAAGTTTTAACACCAAAGTGCAGCCCTCTAGGTAGGTAATCATGCTCATCAATAACAGCCATGCTAAATTTCTGTAGCTCACATCTGTTTCATCTAGACCATATAGTTGCATTGAAACGTGTTTCATGAAATACGAAACAGTACAAAACGTGTATGAAACATTTCTAATGTTTGCAACATTAAAAAAAAAAACCATCTCTAAGAGCTATTTCTCTCTTTCTCTCTCTCTCTCCCCCCCCCCCCCCACACACACACACCAACCCCCGCAAATCACCTTTTTTTTTAGGGTTGAGCTTTTTGATCCCACATTCAAAGTTTAGAGTGCAGGCATTGTTACATTTGTGATGCTTTATCCTCGAATAAAGCAACATGCCTTGGCATTTGCCACTTGGGCATGGCGTAGAGAGATACCTTCAACGAGTATGCATCAAATCAACCTTAGCACAAAAGCGTAGAGAATGCTTGGTTCTTGCTAATCCATGGAAAGAAAAATGGAAATGCTTACTGAGACCTTCTTCCGTGCATCATGATACCTTCCGCATTTAGGTTGCTGTGATAGCAAGTGTTACAACTTCGTGAATCAAAGAGCATAGTGAGGAGATAGGCTACGGAGGGTAGAAGATATTCATGATGTGGATATGAATAAAGCTAGAGAGAGAGAGAGTTAGAGAGGGAGCGTGCTCACAATACTAAAGGGGATAACATGGACACAATACTCAAGTGTGTATATTAGTTGAGTGATGGGTACAATATATAGGACTAGAGGTCCATCTACCTCATAGACCAACATTGAATGCACACGTATCCACTCCATCTAAGAGTGGGCTCACACACAACTACACACATAAAGTGTTCACACCCTTTTTATAAATGCATTCACACACACACACACACACACACACACACACACACACACACACATACATGTGCATAGGCAATACCTTGATTCCAACAACCCCCCCACGGATCTCCTAAACACAAAACACAAGTGATTAGTACAAACCTCCTAAGAGGGGCACAGGCTAGTTGACCTCCCAACCGTAGGTTCAATGCTTCGAACCACCCCCGAGCCAGGGGCTAAGGTCCGACTCCCATAGATCCATGCCAGTTTGCCCCATAGAAGCCTTCGGCATGTCGATCTATGCTTTGCCACATGCATGGCCGGAGTCTTGGCTGAACTCTGACGAGTAGTAAGGTTATGACAATAATAACCCATGTTTCACTTATATAGTACCCATTGTTGCTATAAATAACCATCCTGTTATAAATTGCCAGTACACATGGATTTATTAATAATAACCTTAGTCCCCTATATTAGCCTGCTTCCTCCTAATCCTAGGGCTCCCTTAACCCTGCCAGACTAGGCCATTTATCCTGAGGATTAGCACTAGGTATGTGTACAAGAGCAAAGGCGGCTGCAAGCACTGCATTAATGGAGAAAACCAAGCCTAGTCGGCTGGCCGACTAGCAGTCGGCCAGCGTTTCATTTGTCCAATGGCCTATAAAAGGGCAAGTGTGCTATTCATTGTAATCATTCATTCCTTTAAGGAATGGGTCCAAGTTAGGGACTATTTTGGGTGATGTTCACCTTTTTAGCAAGGCAGCCTAGGGATGTAGACTAGAGTACCTTTTTGTACTATATGAAATATACTAAATTTCTAGCATATCTCTCTCTCTCTCTACTCTCCCTTCTGTCTGTGTTTTTGCATTAGCATGTTCTCAGTGGTGTTTAGGGTTGAAAGAAGACTCCCAGAGCTTCTGCGTGTTACATTGGTATCAGAGCATCAGGCTCAGCAAAGGTAAACACTGATTCAGTCCCATATGATGGTGTATAGGTCCAAGGTACAGGAAAGTACACGGATAAGAAGCCCAAGGCAAGGAACACAAGATCGGGAAGAGCTCCCAGGAGGTTTGTTGGTGGTGTTCCATGAGCCAGATAGGTTCTCGGGCAACGGTCCCAAGGGAGGATTATCCTCCAAGGGGTGATGTGAGGAGTGCCAGACTCATTTCTTAGGAATGAAGACAGTGTTCAGAGTCAGGGTAGAAACGGATTGGGGACTGGATGGAACAGATGCATAGATCTTATTCAGAGTCGAGAGTGGTTTTGGAGACCGGGTCGGGGTTCAGAGAAAAAGGTCGCCAGAGACGGATGGATGACAGAGGGACTTCGGGAATAGAATGGGATGATGACAGTCATCCAAGAACAGGTTGGAATCCCGTCATCAAGTTTAGCAGAGGGGGATGTCATGTGCATGAAATGCCATGGACATTCTCAGAGCTAATCTAGAGGGGGCAGCCAAGAAAAAGAGAATTAGAACTAGAAGATGGAGCACAGAGTGCTGTTTAGTAAGTTGGACTTGGAGCAAGGCTTGGAGGACTTGGAGGGCTCAGTCGGCTGCAAGACAGTGGAGTCGGCTGTACAAGAGCAAAGGCGGCTGCAAGTGCTGCATTAATGGAGAAAACCAAGCCCAGTCGGCTGGCCGACCAGCAGTCGGTTGGCCGACCAGCAGAGCAGTCGGCCAACGTTTCATTTGTCCAATGGCCTATAAAAGGGCAAGTGTGCTATTCATTGTAATCATTCATTCCTTTAAGGAATGGGTCCAAGTTAGGAATTGTTTTGGGTGATGTTCACCTTTTTAGCAAGGCAACCTAGGGCTGTAGACTAGAGTACCTTTTTGTACTATATGAAATATACTAAATTTCTAGCATATCTCTCTCTCTCTCTCTCTCTCTCTCTCTCTCTCTCTCTACTCTCCCTTCTGTTTGCGTTTTTGCATCAGCATGTTCTCAGTGGTGTTTAGGGTTGAAAGAAGACTCCCAGAGCTTCCGCGTGTTACAATATGTAATACGCGTTGATCTGCGATTGAGCTTTTGTTTGGTAGTAATCCCGTCTCTTGCCAAGCTTATCGGTTTATCAAGAAGGAGGAGGATGAGATTGCTAGGCAACTACAAGATTATCTTAATAAAGGTTTTGTTCAGTCTAATAAGTTTCCATGGGGGCGCCTCCGTTCTGTAACATGCGCGGAAGCACGATGTGTCTTCTTTAAGCCCTAAGTAATTGAATAGGAACCTTGATGCAAGACACCAACAAAGACAAAGAGAGAAGAGAGAGAGGTAGCTGCATTTTTAGTATACTATATAGTACAAAAGATTGTACAAATCTATGACTAGGCCATTTATCTTGAGGATTAGCACTAGGTACGTAATAGGCGTTGATCATGCGATTGAGCTTTTGTTTGGTAGTAATCCCGTCTCTTGGCAACCTTATCAGTTTAGCAAGGAGGAGGAGGATGAGATTGCTTGGCAACTGCAAGATTATCTAAATAAAGGTTTTGTTCAGTCTAATAAGCATCACGTACATCCGGCACTTGGATGCCACGTAGACATATCTATACAGAAGGTGCAGGACCTGGGATGGTAAACTGGTCCATGTGAGCCCAGTCCCGGACGAGTCAGCTAGGGATCCATCTCAGTCGTCCGAGGTCAGGTGTGCATTGTCCTGCACAGGAGTCCAAGGTCAGGTGTGCACTGTCTTGCACATGAAATAGTGCCAGTCCGTGCTGTGAGTCTCCCTCTGGAATGATGTCAGTGATTCTGTGTATCTGGTATGGTACTGGATGCCAGATCATTGAGTAGACAATTAGGGTTTGCATTTAGGAAAAGGGGCCAGCCCATAGGGCTACCCCAAGTCCTTGTGTGGGCATGGGGATAGGGTAAACCACCCCCACGAGGGCCAGGAAGGCCCTGGCTGAACCCACCAGCCAAGGAGGGGCTGTAGGACAGCCCTAAGGGCAGGCTAGGGGAAGCCTACAGGCTGTACAGCCTAATCATGGCTGTAAGAGCAAGTTTGGGGCAGCCCGTACAGGCTGCCCAGTCCCCATACAGCCTAAAGACAGTGCCTAGACCCTTTGTACTTAGGCGCCTAGTGCTAGCCAGCCAAATCAGAGATGCGCAGCATTTTTTCTGATTTTATTCAGCATTTAATGCTATATATCAGTCGTGGCAGAATTAAAGACAGCCGATACGGATTTATAGCTGGCCGACTGCTTATTAGAAGTAGTATAAATAGGTGAGCCATGAATCATTTGTGTTATTTCATATTTCACCAAGAGCCAAGGCAAACAAGGGCCAGACAAGCCAAGGAGTTGCTAAAGCAAAGGGGTGAAGGACTGCAGGTCAAGGGCAGAGATTTCTCAACCAAGAAAGGTCAAGGTTTTCTGTATTTTCTTTTCAAATTCACATCATTCTAATAAAGCAAATACACCATCCGTGGTGGGGGCCCTACCGAGGGTATTTGGGACCCAATACTGTGTCCTCTCCTCTCTCTCTCTCTCTCTCTCTCTCTCTCTCTCTCTCTATTTTCTGCACATCTTCGTTCAGTTTTGTGCGTTAATTCTGTCGTGAAAAGTGTGCTGATTTCTGAGAATTTAAGTTACCGATCTTCTCTGAAGCTTCTGCATGTTACAATAAGTCTCCATGGGGGCACCTCCATTCTGTCACATGCGCGGAAGCACTATGTGTCTTCTTTCAGCCTTAAGTAATTGAATCGGAACCTTGATGCAAGACACCAACAAAGACAAAGAGAGAAGAGAGAGAGGTAGCTGTATTTTTTGTATACTATAAAGTACAAAAGACTTTACGAATCTGTGACCTTTGGCCTTCCAAAAAGGTAATCTGAAATCATCTATAGATTGACTCTTGACCTGCTCCAAAAGGGGCTAAGATAATAGGACTGATTCTGGCCTAGCCTTTTTATAAGCCCTTCACATCCTAGTCGGTTTTTCCTTCATGCTATTAGCCTGCTCATGACTGATGACATTTGCATTTAATGAGGCGCCCTTCACATGTGTGAGCTTCTGTTGCTGGCCGACAGGGTCCTGGTTTTGTCATAAGGCTGCCCTAAGTACTTTAATCCTACTCTTTATCTGATGCCATTCCATTTGTGCACATGACATCCTCTCCCGCTAAACTTGATGATGGGATTCCAACCTTTGACCTTAGACTGTCATCATCTCTTTGTCTCTTCATGGACTCCCAAACCTATCATCCTTCCTTCTAGGCAACCTTTTCATTGAAAACCTTGCCATGTCCCTGATTCCACTCCAAATGTGGTGTTGAGATCTATGCATTTGTTCCACTTTGTCCCCTTGCCTTCATGCCCTGTCCCTAAACACTACAATGGTAGGTTGATCATGGCATCCTTGCTCCACCCCCCTTGGAACTGTTTTCCCGAGGGCCTTACTTGGTATGCCCCAAATGGCATCCGACCCTTAGGGCTGCCATTCCCTTGGGTTTTGCCGACAGCGACCCACGAAATAGGTAGAACCGCCAAAGAAGAGGTAGGCTGTTAATGCCACTAGTCGGGAGTGCTCCACACTTGAAGAAGACCACTAAGTGCTGTCCAGGGCTGGAAAAACGCAGCCCCCACACCAGCAGAAACATAAAAAATGTTGATGAAGAAGATAGCGAAGGAGAGAAAACTGGCTTCCTCTTTCAGCAAAAAACGCCAACTTCAGCAGATGAGGGAACGAGATGTGGATGTCGGCACCTAAGCGACTGATACCATGATAAAGTTACACAATGCGGAAGCAAAACAAAGGAGAGAGGGAGAGAAAAGGAGAGTGAGCACTTGTTTACAAGATTACCTTTATCATAGCATGAGGTTTTTACAATGGCAATAGCCAGCAAAGAGCATTGCAATGTGCAAGAATGCAAGAATTGGATACTGCAAGTGATGATGGGGATGCTAGGAGCTGGCCGGTTGCTCCACGACCCATAAATCAAGGGAAAAAGATGAAAAACCCAATAAAAAGGCATAGTCCCCAAACACTGATATGCTATTGCCGTGGATATGGGTTCCCTCTTGGAGGAGGAATTTGTCCTTGTTTCTGAGGAGAATGTAAGGCTCCCTCCGAGCGGACAGGATCAGGCACTTAAAGAAAGGACGGTGTCACTGCTACTCTTGTGGAAAGCAAGGTCATTTGGCTGATGTTGTCACTACTACTCTTGTGGAAAGCAAGGTCATTTGGCCAAGGATTGCAAGAACAACGGAAAAGCCCATGCCAGGGCCAAGTTTTCAAAGAAGGGCATTGATCATATACAGGATGATGACTTTGATGCTTCTAGTGCCCCCAATGTTGCAACAGCCAGGGAGGACTTGGATGGTCAGCCTCTATAGTTATACAGATAGTTCCCCCCCGTGTGCTTCTAGTTAGAGGAGGCTAGTGGGCGGAAGAGGGGGCTGTCTAGCCCCGACTTTGGGTGCATGGGATCAATGTGTCAGAGTTCCAAGTAGGTAAAATATGTGGCGAGACAAGTTCATTTTGGAGCTATGGATTGGATGTGTTCCATGTCTAATGTTTGGTGTAGCAGACATTATGGATTGGATGAGTTTCAAGTTCATTGTTCGAGGTCTTTTGAGACGTGATGTGTTCACTGTTTATTGCTGGGGGATGATGGGAGCGATGTTTTCCGCAGACTCATAATTCTATACCAGGAGCCAAGCAGATTTCTTTGCTGTTCAAGGTGGCATTTTGTTTCGAGTTGCCAGGTTGGCAAGTGCTCTTTCCAAGGTATATCCGTGTGCTATGCAGCGGAAGTCTTTGTATTGGTTGATCCTGTCACACAATATGCTCACACCGTCTTCTGTATCCTGAGTTTCGTGAGTTTAGCAATCCATTTCATTTACTTCAAACTTTAAAGAGATGAGAGAGAGATATGAACACTGTACACCAGATTGGGTCCCGAATTACCCACTGAAGGGCCCCCTATCCCGATAACGAGATAGTATTTGCTTTATTACTTTAGAGAGAATGACTTTGGACTGTAGATAAGCCAAACGCAAGATCTCGGAGGATCGGAGTATGGCTGATCTGTACACTGCTGTAGAAACACCTCAATGACTTGATCTCGAGCCTATGCACTCCTCCCAAGGGCATGAGGAAGGGCTGCACACCTGAGGCTCAAAGAAGAAGAAGGTGGACTGTTCTACACACTGTTAGAATGCTGAAAACACATATGAATGCTGAGTTACCTTCACCAGATGACTGCTGAATGTGTTGATGATGCAGAGAATGCTGGATACTGATGCAAACAACTGTTTCAATGCTGGAAACTGTTGTAAACTGTTGCTTCAGGGCTGGCTTCTGCTGTGGACAGAAACGCAGGTGTCTGGAGTGCTGATGGACTGAAACACAGGTGTCTTGGGGCTGCTGGACAGAAGCTGCAGGGTACTGAGGCTGCTGGACAGAAAACGCAGCACTGCTGCTGTACGGCTGTGCAAAAACGCAGGTGAATACAGGCTGCAAACTGGCGTTGAACTGAAGATGAACTGTGGACTGAATCAGGGCCTGAACTGAGTGCTGAATTCAGGGCTGAATGCAAGCACCTAGGGCTGAATGAAGCTAGGGTTTCTCAAGGGCTGGAGAAGAAAGCTTATGGGCACTAGGGCATGGATTAGTCTTATGCTGAGAGCAAGAGAGAGAGGAGAGCTCTTAGCACAATGAAGACTGAATGAGCAAAAGAGGCTCTAGGCAAGCCTATTTATACTAACTGGAGGTTGGTCATTTAATAAACTTAATATTTATAAATGCCCAATAATGCAAATAATGATAAATAAATACTAATAAATATGGGAAAAATACCAGATAAATCCCAGTAAATTCCCTAAGGCTTTGGGGATGTTCTAAATGATGCACAGGCATATGTATGCATATTATGCAAGATGCAGAGTGCTTTCTGATGCAAACCCTAAGGCTTCTACTGACTCCGCCAATAACTGGGGGTACTCCTGGAAGAACTCCTTGTCGAGCCATACGGCTTCGTGGGTGCCTCGATCTCGGAACTTCGTATAGAACTGACGAATACGTCGACCGGAACCATGCTTCCATCGATGAAGAAGGATCTGTTCAGGCTCAATAACTTCTGCCTCGTCTACCACGTCTGGCTGCTGTTCATCTGAAACATCAAACACTTCTGGACCAACATATGGTTTTAGCCAAGAAACATGGAAAACATCATGCATTGTCCAACTGGCAGGCAACTTTAACTTCATTGAGACATCACTTATCTTCTTAACTATTGGAAAAGGGCCAAAACTACGGAATGAAAGCTTGGGACAACGTTTGCCCACTTGTTTCAATCTCTGCTTCATGATACGCAAATAGACCCAATCCCTTCCCTTGAAGTGGACATCTCGTCTAGATTTATTTGCCTGTCTGCTATATGCTTCCTGAGCTTTGGTCAAGCGGTCTTTGACTGACTCAATGATCTCGAAAAATGCTTTCGTGGTTTTATTAGCCTCTAAAGATGGAGACACCATTCTCGTCGAAAGAGAAGAAAAACGGCGACCAAAGGCTGCTTCATATGGAGTCCGTCCGACACTGGATGAATGCGTGTCGTTCAAGATAGCTTGGACCAATGGAAGATAGTGCTCCCATTTGGACTGCTGGTCATGACAGTATGACTTGAGGACATCGAAGGCCAACTGATTATAAATTTCTGTCTGGCCATCTGTCTGGGGATGGAATGCACTAGACTTCCATCCCCAGACAACTGCAACTTAGTTCCAAAGTTTTCAAATAATGCCCTCCAGAAATGCGAGGTAAACTTGGAATCTCTGTCTGATGTTATGGTGCTAGGCAAACCACAAATTGGATACCAATGCTTGAGAAACAGACGGGCTACGTCCTCGGCTGTGGCCGTATGCTTGCATGGGATGAGCATGCAGAACTTACTAAAGCGATCCACAATGGTAAAACACTGAGTGTTACGGGATCCAGTGGATGCTGGTAGAGGCCCTACAAAGTCCATAGATATGTCGATGAAAGGTCCGTCGGGGATAGGCAAAGGTTGAAGTAAACCTGCCTTCTTTGTATGGGGAACCTTGACTTTTTGACAAATCTTACAGGCTTGTACATGTGCATAGACATCACGCCTCATCTTTGGCCAATAAAAGGACCGTTCTAATTTCTCGAGGGTACTGTTGATACCCCTATGTCCTCCAACTAAGGAGTCATGGGCATCGTGGAGAAGAGCGGAACGCTTTTCTCGAGTAACACAGAGACGGTTCTTGTAGAACAACCAACCGTTCTGTACTGAATAGTGGCCAGGCTCAGAAGTGAGGGCCAAACTATACTGAGTACCAAACTCAGGGGAGTCGACATATTGGTCTTTCATACTATCCAAGTCCTTCCCCGTGATTTCGAGAATGGTAGCTTCTTGAACTGCCTGGATGCTGGACTTTCGACTGAGAGCATCTGCTACTGGGTTATGCTTACCAGGGATGTATTCAATCATACCTCCAAACTGTTGGAAGATTTGACTCCACCTGGCCTGTCGATCACTCCACTGGGCACTTGGCATAGTCTGAAGCCACTTAAGTGCTTGGTGGTCTGTTTTCACTGTGAAAGCCTGTCCATAAAGAAAAGGCTTCCAATGTTTAAGCGCTGTGATCACACCCAAAAGCTCTTTGTCATATACCGAATAATTCTTTTCGGCGACATCCAACTTTCTGCTGTAATAAGCCACGGGTCTATTGTCCTGCTGGAGGACTGCACCTATGGCTACATTGCTGGCATCGGTGATGACCTCGAAAGGTTCGTCCCATGATGCTAACTTTAATACAGGTGCTTCTGAGGCAGCTTTCTGGAGTGCACGGAATGCATCAAGTGCCTTACCTGTAACTGAGACTTTCTGCTTACGAGTCTTCACCCCCTTGAGCAAGTCGGTCAGAGGTGCTGCAAGGTTGGAAAACTGATGGACATGTGTGCTATAGGCCTGACAAAGACCTACGAATGAACGGATTTCTTGGGCGGTCTTAGGAATATCCCAATCTAAGATCTCTTGAACCTTTGAGGGGTCCAGTCTAATCCCATCGGAACCAATGATGTAGCCCAAATACTGAACTTCCTTAACACCAAAGATAGACTTTTTGGCGTTTATGTAGAGCTGATTATCTCGCAAAAGTTGCAAGACTTTCTCCACATCTTTCTCATGCTGCTCCGCAGTGGCTGAGAAGACTAGTATGTCATCAAGGAATATGAAAACACACTTCCCAATGTGGACTGCGAAAATCCTAGACATCATCTTATTGAACGTTGCGGGTGCATTTGTAAGCCCAAAGGGCATGACTACGAACTCGTAATGACCACGCTCTGTCCTGAAAGCTGTTTTTGGAATGTCAGCTTCAAAAATGCGGACCTGATGGTAACCACTCTTGAGGTCGATCTTAGTGAAAAACTTAGCACCGTCTAAACGCTCCAAAATGTACTCTATCCTGGGCATAGGAAACTTATTCTTGATAGTGAGTTTGTTTAATGCCCTGTAGTCTACACAAAGGCGTGCAGACTTGTCCTTCTTTTGGACAAATAGGATAGGTGCAGCAAATGGGGAGGAAGAAGGCCGAATGAATCCGGCTCAGAGAAGCTCAGATAACTGCTTTTCCAACTCGCCCTCTAAAGTCTTGGAAAGACGATAGGGAAACCTGCTAGGAGGGTCTGATCCAGGGACCAAATCAATGTGATGGTCCTCAAGGCGAGAGGGTGGGAGACTGGGTGGGAGATCGTCCCTAAGCATAATGTCCTGGTGTCTGGATAGGAGGTCTGCTAACTGAGGGACTGAAGATGTAATGGATGCTACTAATGAGGGAGGGGCTGTTTGAGCACGAACATAAAGAAGTGCTCCTTCTGCTCCCTTGCGGATAGCTCGTCTGGCCTGGAGATGAGAAATCAATGGGATGCCAAGAATGCTTCTATCCCCACGAATCATGACAGGCTCAGGAAAACCTTTACAAATAGTAAAAGTGTCCTGCCCCCAATCGGGAATAGGCTCATACTGACGGAACCACTGAATTCCTAAGATCATGTCACACCCTAACAAAGGGGAGACGATGAAATCTCGTTGAAATGAGGCCTTCTGAACTTCAAAGGCAAACTGCTGTGCCTTCTGGGAAATGTGGGTGCGAAGACCAGGTGTAAACCCGTCCACATCCAGATGATATGGGACTAAAGTGCAGTTCAATTTATTAGCCAACTGGGGAGAGATGGCGTCTTCAAAACTACCCATATCGAAAAGGACTACAAACTGTCGGCCCTGGGCAGAGCCATAAGCTCGGATAAGGCTCTTCTGAGCAGCATTGCTCTCACCCGCCTGCTTAGCATCAAATACCACGGATGGTATAGGATGCATGGAAGGTAAAAGTTGAACTGCATTTGAGGTAGTAGGCGGGGCTGGAGGAGCTGGGGAAGCTGTGGCAACTGTGGCAGAAGGAGCTTTGGCAGCTTGTGCCGCTTGCCATTTGTGGCAATCCTTCTTACCATGCCCTATAATATGACAGAAAAAACATCTATTTTCTGACTGGTACTTCTTTTGCTCCTCTGGAGGAAGATAACCTCCAGTAATGCCTGCTTTAGCCTTTTCATCAGGGGTTTTCTTAGGTTCTTTATCCTTCTTACCCCCTGAACTGGAGCTATTACTGCTGTCCTTCTTAGCATCTTTAGAAGATGCGTTACCTTTCCCTGACTGTGCAGCTGATTGCTGCTGTTGGGGTTTGGTACTGGACTGAGATGTCTGCTTGGGCTTGCCCCCGTTGAGCTTCATTTCTTCGTTCTGAGCGAGAGTCAGAGCCCGGTCATATGTACTTGGTTCAAAGTTACGAACTGTGAACCGAATGTTGGAGTCCAATCCACGAATGAATTGCTCCATCTTGGCCTGCTCAGATAACCCTAACTGCTGTGCTAAAGTAATAACCTTACCGGAAAACTGAAGCACTGGGGAACCGTTCTGTCGGAGTCCATAGAACTCGTCTTTCAGACCGGTCATGTACTGGGGCGGGAGAAATCTGGTCTTCAGGTCATGGACAAAGATGTCCCAGTCAAAGGCTGTGACACCTGTGGCCTGGTCAGTATGAATACTAGACCAATGCTGCCACCAAGTGACTGCCTCACCAGTGAGATGGGGAGCCGCTAAGTGGACTTTGTCTTGTGGATCTGTGATCCTAGCTAATGGAAAATGTGCATTAAACTGATGAACAAATTGATTAACTGAAGAATGATCACACTTACCATCATACTTGCTGAAATTCGGTTGACTGCGAATGATGGTGGTTGAAGCTGCTGCGGGATGCTGGCTGGTGACACCTATGACTGGGGAGACTGAGGAGAGCTGCTGATACCTCAAGTGTATGGCCTCCTTTTCCCGTTGGTGTTCGAGTAACATACGTTCTCGATCAAGCTCACGTTGGTGTTCCCGAGCGGCGAGTTCAGCCTGACGCCGGTCTTCGTCGATCCTGCGTTGGGCTTCCTCATAGTCCCGTCTTTCTTCTTTTTCTCTTCTCCTTCGGGCCTCGTCCTCTCTCCTTTGTTGTTCCATCTGAAAGAAGAGGGAGATGTAGTCGGGTGCTGCTGGAGGTGTAGAAGGACGTGCTGCTACTGCCTCCAAGAGTTGGAGACGCTCCATGAGTAGCTGGTTCTGAGCTCTTAGAAGAGCTATGGTGTCTGCTGTAGGCGGAAGAGCAAGGTCTCCTTCGGGGGAGACGTCTTCCGGCTGATGAGTACTCTCTCCTGTAGACATGATGCTGAAGTCGGTGGTCGTGCCGGAACGCAATCTAACCATCCGAGGATGCCCCCACGCTAGGATACGGTGTGTGTGGACTATCTGAATCTGATACCAATGTGCTATGCAGCGGAAGTCTTTGTATTGGTTGATCCTGTCACACAATATGCTCACACCGTCTTCTGTATCCTGAGTTTCGTGAGTTTAGCAATCCATTTCATTTACTTCAAACTTTAAAGAGATGAGAGAGAGATATGAACACTGTACACCAGATTGGGTCCCGAATTACCCACTGAAGGGCCCCCTATCCCGATAACGAGATAGTATTTGCTTTATTACTTTAGATAGAATGACTTTGGACTGTAGATAAGCCAAACGCAAGATCTCGGAGGATCGGAGTATGGCTGATCTGTACACTGCTGTAGAAACACCTCAATGACTTGATCTCGAGCCTATGCACTCCTCCCAAGGGCATGAGGAAGGGCTGCACACCTGAGGCTCAAAGAAGAAGAAGGTGGACTGTTCTACACACTGTTAGAATGCTGAAAACACATATGAATGCTGAGTTACCTTCACCAGATGACTGCTGAATGTGTTGATGGATGCAGAGAATGCTGGATACTGATGCAAACAACTGTTTCAATGCTGGAAACTGTTGTAAACTGTTGCTTCAGGGCTGGCTTCTGCTGTGGACAGAAACGCAGGTGTCTGGAGTGCTGATGGACTGAAACACAGGTGTCTTGGGGCTGCTGGACAGAAGCTGCAGGGTACTGAGGCTGCTGGACAGAAAACGCAGCACTGCTGCTGTACGGCTGTGCAAAAACGCAGGTGAATACAGGCTGCAAACTGGCGTTGAACTGAAGATGAACTGTGGACTGAATCAGGGCCTGAACTGAGTGCTGAATTCAGGGCTGAATGCAAGCACCTAGGGCTGAATGAAGCTAGGGTTTCTCAAGGGCTGGAGAAGAAAGCTTATGGGCACTAGGGCATGGATTAGTCTTATGCTGAGAGCAAGAGAGAGAGGAGAGCTCTTAGCACAATGAAGACTGAATGAGCAAAAGAGGCTCTAGGCAAGCCTATTTATACTAACTGGAGGTTGGTCATTTAATAAACTTAATATTTATAAATGCCCAATAATGCAAATAATGATAAATAAATACTAATAAATATGGGAAAAATACCAGATAAATCCCAGTAAATTCCCTAAGGCTTTGGGGATGTTCTAAATGATGCACAGGCATATGTATGCATATTATGCAAGATGCAGAGTGCTTTCTGATGCAAACCCTAAGGCTTCTACTAACTCTACATGCATGAATGATTCTCTCCAAGTGGGTTAAGGGACTTGACTGACTGACTGACCCGCTATGGCTGAGGAATGACCTACGTAGCTCGTGCCTGACTTATCCTGGACTGAGGATGTACAATGGGGTCACGGCGTACGACAAATATCATCCTACTGGGTTCTAAAACTGTACAAATGCTGCACTTCTGATGATGAGCCATCTTGTCACCATGCACTTAGTGCAGAGTGCATGTGACAATCCGGTATCTGTAGTAATGGAGTGTCCATGGTTGCATCTTCATTAGCTAATCTTCTTTAGACTTTTGCACACTATGAGGTGTAGAGGGGGTGTTAGAATGTGCATCTCATGGGTTGTCGGATCTGGTCCTTTTATTGGCATATTCTTATTTTCTCATATTTGATCTAGTCATGGGGATTTATAGGCTATTAGTGCTGTCGGCCAGCTACATGGGGGAAGTCGGCCAACCACAGGCCTCCCTATATAAAGGCCTCTTCCTCTCATCACTTGTATCAATTTCAATTCATAGGCGTGTGCTCCACACCCATCTGTTGGGCTAGTATTGCCATTGTAAAGCCTCTTGCTACATAATAAAGGTGTTCATTGTCTGATGTCTCTCTCTTTGCCTCATAGCTATGTTTATGTTTTGACGCTTAATATATCTTTCTTTCTTTCTTTTTTTCTTTCTTTAACTTCCGTATTGTGCAACTTTATCAGAATGTAAATGATGACTTCTACTTATATATGGGCTGAAGGTAAAGTGAAGGGAGCTAAAGAAGCTCAGCTGAAACAATTAGGGTTTCATGTGGGAGACACACACAAAGAAGAAGGGAGACTGAGAGAGAGAGAGAGACGTGTGGGGATAAGTCAACTCACAAGGTATGAGTGTGTGACTCCCCTATCACACATGTATATTTGCTCTAGTACACATAGTGCACTTAGTACATTAAAAGTACTAAGTGTACTATGTACTATAAAACTTATGGGCTTGTACACACTATAAGGGTGGGCATAATGCCTTTACCCCAACAACCTCCCACTTAAAGGCAGCGTGCCCTTAAGTGAAGGAAAAGAAAAAATCAGCACGTACATGATAATATACAAGGCCATATCAAGGCTGAAATTGGCCTCATCCAATGCCCATCAAGTGTCTGCAATGAGCAAACCGCTCTGGAGGCAAACTCTTTGTCAACAGATCAGCCGGGTTGTCATCCATATGAATCTTGACAAGCTGAATCAGCTTGTTCTCTATCACCTCTCTGATGAAGTGATACTTCACATCCACATGCTTCGTCTTTGCATGAAAGACAGGGTTCTTTGCCAACTGGATGGCACTCTGACTGTCACAATGCAACAATGGAATATCCCCTGTATAACCCAAATCACCGAGATAGCCATAACGCCTCCTTGCAAGCCTCTGTGGCTGCAATATACTCGGCCTCTGTAGTAGATAAGGCAGTGCACTTCTGCATCCTGGATATCCATGACATAGCAATTCCTGTGAATGGAAACACATAACCGGTAGTAGACTTCCGGTTATCTGGATGACCGGCATAATCCGAATCCGTGTAACCATGACTAATGCATCCTGTTTGCCAAAGCAGATGCACATATCCTGTGTGCCCTTCAGGTATCTCATGACACCTTTCACTGCTTCCCAATGCTTCTTGCCAGGGTTGACCATGTATCTAGTAACCACTCCCACTGCAAATGCAATGTCCGGCCTGGTAGCAACCATGGCATACATGAGACTGCCACAAGCTGAAGCATACGAAATCTTGGCCATATCAGCCCTGCCACTATCCGACTGTGGGCTGTCCATAGCACTGAGTTTCACATATGGAGGCAAAGGAGTACTAGTCTTTTTCCCCCCTTCCATATTGAACCTCTGCAAAACTTTGCCAATGTATTCCTTCTGAGACAAATACAACACATGCTGATTTCTATCCCGAAGTATCCGCATACCCAAAATGTGATTTGCATCACCCAAATCCTTCATATCAAAGGTCTGATGTAGCCTCTTCTTCAAGGCATCCATCTCTTTACGAGATTTCCCGGCAATCAACATATCATCAACATACAAGATGAGGATCAATAGACTGCCATCCAAAGCTTTCTTGGTGTATAAGCAGTGATCTATGTCACTCCTCTTGAAATCTTGGGATTTCATGAACGTATCAAATTTATGATACCATTCCCTTGGTGCCTGTTTGAGCCCATAAAGACTCTTTTTCAGCATGCATACAAGCTTCTCCTTTCCATTCACTGCATAACCCTCTGGCTGTTGCATATATATCTCCTCATGGAGATCACCGTGAAGAAAAGCAGTCTTCACATCCATCTGAATCAAATCCAGATCATCACGAGCAACCAAAGCTAATACAGCTCTAAGTGTGGTCATTTTGACCACTGGAGAGAAGATCTCATCAAAGTCCACACCATATTCCTGCTTGAAGCCCTTAGCCACTAACCTGGCTTTGTATCTTGGCTTTGCATCAGGTGCAACTTTGAGCCTGTAAACCCACTTGCATGGCAAAACCTTCTTGCCTGTAGGCAAATGCACCAACTTCCATGTTCCATTTTTGTGCAGAGATTCCATCTCTGACTTCATAGCACGCTCCCAAAGAGCCTCGTCTGCCCTCTGTAAAGCCTCCTTATAACAAGAGGGCTCCCCACAGTCAGTAAGCATCAAGTAGTCAACCCTTGGAATAAACCTGTCAGGGGGTCTGGAGGGTCTTGTGGACCTTCGTACCCAATGATCATCATTTGCAGGTTGCTGTCCAGCCTGCATATCACCTATTGGTGGCTCCTGTTCCATGCCATAAGGTTGAAAGATCATGCCAGGTATCTCCTCTAACTGTGGGATATCCATAGGGATATCTTCTGCCATCTCTGGCTGTCCATTTGGACCATTTTCAGCACCATTTAAGGGCTGGTTTTGTTGCTGTAATGGCTGATTTACAGCCCTTGGTTGTTGTCCATGATGTCCATCATCATCAAAGATGACTCTGCCAGGCTCCTGTTGCCTTGCAGGCTCCTTATACATGCATGTTTCATAAAAAATGATATCATTGCTGCGTATAATCTTTCTATTCACTGGATCCCAAAGTCTATACCCCATTTCACCTCTGTCACCATATCCTAGGAATATGCATTTGTGAGACTTAGGATCAAGTTTGGTGCGTATTTCCCTGCGTATGTGCACGTATGCAACACAACCAAACACTCTCAAGTGCTTGTAGGACGGAGGCTTCCCTGTCCATACTTCCTCTGGCACTTTTCCACCAAGCCTCGTGTTAGGTGACCTGTTTATAAGATGAACGGCTGTCATAACAGCTTCAGCCCAAAAACCATGAGGTAACGCAGCATGTGACAACATAGAACGGACCTTCTCCTGAATGGTCCTGTTCATCCTCTCTGTTGTCCCGTTTTGTGGAGGATCATAAGGAGCATAAAGCTCCCTCTTGATGCCTTTAGCATCACAAAAGTCCTGAAACTGTTTGGACGTATACTCTCCACCATTGTCGGAACGCAAAGCCTTCAGTGTTTTGCCAGTTTGATTTTCAACATGAGCAACAAACTTCTCAAACACTGAGAATGTATCACTCTTCAAACGAAGAGGATAAACCCACACCTTGCGTGTGGCATCATCAATAAAAGACACAAAATATTTTGCCCCTTCCAAAGAAAGCTGAGGCATCTCACATACATCTGTATGCACAAGCTCTAACTGAGCATCTTTCTGTCCAAGAGCTTTCTTGTGGGGGCACTGGAGTTGCCTGCCATATATACAATGCTCACAAAACTGAAAACTTGAGAACTTTAGAGAAGGCAAGTAACCAAAATGAGACAATTGCTCCATTCGTTTGACACTCATGTGTCCCAACCGGTTATGCCACATAGAGATTTCCGGCAGCTCGGTTGCATTTACATTAGCATGGTGACAAACACCAGCATGCATGAAGTAAAGAGTGTCCACCTTAGAGCCTCTGGCAACAACCAGTGAGCCCTTACTAATCTTCCACTTTCCACTACCAAATGTGGTAACATAACCAGCATCATCAAGCTGTCCAGTAGAAAACAGGTTCTTCTTGATCTCAGGCACATGCCTGACATCATGGAGCATAAGCTGTGAGCCATCCAAGGTTGCATCCGTACGTACGTACGGATCGATCCGTACCGTACGGAACGTACTGTACGGATCCGTACGCGTACGGATCCATCCGTACGTTTATTTTTTTAAAAAAACCCCCCTTTTTGACCTTCGCCGTGCGATTTTGGCCTTGTTTTGGATTTTCGCCTGTTTCGCCCAGCCGCCAGCGCTCTGTTTCGCTCCGTCTCTGCACACTGTGCATAGGT
This sequence comes from Cibotium barometz, assembly GCF_041138505.1. Classification (NCBI taxonomy): domain Eukaryota; kingdom Viridiplantae; phylum Streptophyta; class Polypodiopsida; order Cyatheales; family Cibotiaceae; genus Cibotium; species Cibotium barometz. The sequence goes on from NC_141066.1 coordinate 37,885,134, forward strand.
AAGTCACACGCTCTCTCGCTCATGAGTCATGGCCTTGGTCCCTCATGATGCATCTCGTACTGTACTCTCTCTCTCTCTCTCTCTCTCTCTCTCTCTCTCTCTCTCTCTCTCTGCCAATGTACTACTGTCTACATGATTAATCTCGTCTCTCTCTCACTCCCTCCCGAGTCCGGGGTCCCTCTCCCTCTCTCTCTCTCTCTCTCTCTCTCTCTCTTTCCTCCTTTGGAGTATGCTCTACGCTCTCCCTCTCTCTCTCTCTCTCTCTTTCTTCCTTTGGAGTATGTACTCTGCTCTAAGCTCTCTCTCTCTCTTTGTTTGTGTCACAGAGCTTCCAGGATCCAATATGCCGAAGCCATGCAACCCCTACTGGCAGGAGCACACGAATGTCATCCGTGTTATTAATACGCCGACCCAAGCTGGTTTTGGCACGCGTAGATGGCAGTGCAAGTATTGCAACTTCGAGCTCACGAGCACAATTTCTCGTGTCGTGATACACTTGACAGGTATTGGCACCACCGGCAATTGTGGTGGGTGCAAGCAGGTGCCGTAGGATATCAGAGACAAGCTCATTGCTGAGAATTCATCAACAGCAAAGGGTTCAAAGAAGGTAAGGGGCAGCCAGCACACTCAAGATGCACTTCATGATGCGCTTGTGGGGGAGATGGGTGATTCTTCCACACAGGATAGCCAGTCTACAGGGGGCAGAAAGAGGGCCCGTGTCATGCAGGAGGGTGATGAGGATGATGATGCACATGTGCTGAGACAGAGTACTTTGCCTTCACGTGTGTCATCTCTTTCGTGGGTGAAAGAGAGACAAAAAGTGGCTGAGATGGAGATTGCAAGCACTCTTGTGGAGTGCAACATCTCCTTCAATGTACTGAGGACTGATCAATGGAAGAGAATGGTGAGGGCCATAGCAGAGGTTGGCTACACAGACTCGTGGTCCGGGGTGGAGTATAACAAAATGCGTACCACGATGCTTGAAGAGCAGAAAGCCTTGATAGACAAGGCATTGGTACCAGTCAAGGCAGGATGGCAGTCTTTTGGGTGCACCATCATATCTGATGGCTGGAGTGATATGCGTAGACGACACATTATCAATATTTTGGTATCCTTATGTCTTGGCACATACTTCTTGCGGGCTGTGGATGCAGGAAAGGCAGGAGAATCCATCAGTGCTGAGTTTATTTATCACCACATCAGACAGGCAATTTTGGATGTTGGGCCAGAGAATGTGGTCCAAGTGGTGACAGACAATGCTTCAAATTGCAAGCGTATGGGTGAATTGGTCGAGGCAGAGTTTCCTCGCATTGCTTGGACTCCTTGTGCTGCACATTGCTTGGACCTGCTGATGGAGGATATTGGAAAGTTGCCATGGGTGCAACCTAATGTTGCAAATGCCATGAAGATTACTACATTTTTCCGAAAAAAACATCAGGCTTTGGCCATCTTCAGGAGCCATAGTGCACTTGATATGGTGCGACCCTCGAAGACCAGGTTTTCTTATATGTTCTTGGTCTTGCAGAGGCTTTTTAGATTGCGGGACCCACTACTAGAGACTGTGGTGGACCCGAAATGGAGGTTTATGCACCATGCACAGACAGAGGCCACTAGATACATTCAGCGGAAAGTGCTTGACGAGGCCTTTTGGACAGAGGTACAGAGCTTGACGGTGGCATTGCAGGCTATCCATGTCCTCCTCCGAATCACAGATATGGAGGGCTCTACTCTTGGACTGGTCTATCATCTCTTCATGGAGATGAAGCGCCATATTGCCACCTGTACGACACTGACGGAGTCTCAGTGAGTGTACACTTGGATATTGTTCTTGGTTGATTATATTAATATTAAATAATATGCACATTGCAACAATGAACAATATGTTTAAAGTTATATTATATAATGATTGTTGGAATGTTGGCTTGTCAATTTGTAGCCGTGGTGACATCCTGGCTATTGTAGAGCGGCGATGGACATTTATGAGCCGTCCCATTCATGGGATGGCTGCATTGCTTCATCCCTTCTACAAGAAGCCAGATCTGTTTAGTGAGAGCACTCTGCTCACGCAGAAAGACCAGTACATCAACATAATGTACGACGAGGATGAGCAACTTGAGGTTGATGCAGAGATGGTGAGTTTTATGAACAATCTAGGACCATCCTTTGCTAGAGCGGTGGTTTTGAGAGAGGAGGCGACAAAATTTCCTCTCACGTGGTGGCAGAGCTATGGAAGACAAGGTCTTCCAAAGCTGACTCATCTTGCTCTCCGAATCCTCTCGCAGGTACTCTTGACTCTTTCACAATTGCATCCATCTTTAAAGTTTGATTCATTAAGGGTTTTGAGTCTTGACTCCGAAATCGTATCGTGATTCGTGATCGTAGGATTGTTCTGCTGGTGCTTGTGAGCGCAATTGGAGTGCCTACTCCTTGGTTCACACGAAGATCCGCAATCGACTTAGTACCGCTCAGCTGGAGCGATTAGTGTATTGCCGAGCTAACATGAAGCTCGTGCGAGATTATCATGCTTTGGGGGCACCCAAGCAGGTATATTTAAGTTTTAACTGTCGTACGTCTTTTGACACATTTCAATATAAGTCATTTCTTGTGGTTCTGACTTGTCGGATTTTGCTTTTCCACAGGCAGATCCGACCCATGTGAAGATGGTGCCAACCTCTACTGAGGGCGACGTGGAGCAGCGTGTCAGAGACGAGCAGGCAGATATTATACGACTCCTTCATAGAGAGTTGGAGAGCATCGATCGTCGTGTCACAAGGTCACGCGCACGGGCTTTGGCGATACCTTTGCGTGAGGAGGCTGCAGATTCAGAGAGCGCTAGACGGAGGAGCATTCGTCGGGGGAAGCTGCCTGTTCGTACGCAGCGGACTCGGGCGAATGAGGCTGTCACTCTCATTCATACTCAGAGTGAGCCAGGAGATGATGATGTAGCACATGGATCTCATGATACATCTTTCACATCATCACATGTGCCCGTGATGGCAGAGCCTGAGTATGACGACGAGGGCAATGTCTTGACAGATGGGGACTTGCTCTCTTCTGGTGCATCGTCATCATCATCATCTGATGAGGAGTTTTGACTCTTAGATCATGTTTCATTGTGGAGTCTAGACTCTGGACTAGCCCTTATGGGCCTTTTGAGGACATTTCTATGATGTAGTGTTGCAGCTTGCTATGTAGTATGTGCATTGTATTCAGTTTGTTTTGAATCTTGATGCATTTGCAGCCTTTTGACATGGATGAGAGTCGAGACTTTTGTTGTGTGCACTCTGAACACTGATTCATCAGTTTATATAGAGCTAACTTCTAAGAGTGGTGATTGGTGATTGAAGATTGATCTCTGTCATCTGATTGAAAAATGGTTTTGGTATCTGATGTTTGATTTCTGAAGTAACAAGTTTTACCTTATGCGGCAAGGGTTTTGTGATTACTAATCAAATGCGTATTAGCAAAGACCTTATTAGATTGTCTTGTAGGTCTCTCTCACAATTTAAAATGTATTTGGATCTTTTTATGTTTATTTTGATATGAAATGCCATATAGATTGATATTTTTTACAATGGTACGTATTTTTACGTACACAAAAATTTTATCTGTACGGAACAACGTACAAATACGTACCGTACATTACGTACAGTACGTACACATCAACCTTGGAGCCATCTGAAAACACAAGTCTCACATCACCTTTGCCAAGAATCTGGCATGCATGGTTGTCACCCAAATAAACTACTCCTTCATTGCCAGCAGTATACTTGACAAACAAGTCTCTGCAACCTGTGACATGAAAGGAGGCACCTGAATCAATGATCCATGAGTGCATACCATGACCATCTCCTGCAAGGAGTGAATGGGCATCAAGTGAAGACGTGAATAGGACTTCATCCTCACTGTCACCTGCATGTGACACATTGACTCCTTCAATCTTGACTCCACTTTTGCCCTTTGGCTTTGCATCTTTGGCTTCATCTTTGTCTTTGTCTTTTCCTTTGCCCTTTTCCTTTTGATCATTCTTCCATTTGTAGCATTGCTTTTTGAAATGTCCCTTCTTGCCACAATAATGGCATTCCAAGTCCTTTTTGGAGCGGGACTTGCTCCTTCCCCGTTCTTGGCTTTTACCCCTTTGCTGGGATCTCTCACGTGCATTCATTGCATTGGACTTTCCAACAGAGTTGTTCTTCCTGTTCATCTCCTCTTGAAGGAGAGCACCCTCCACATCTGCATATGACAGCATAGCATTTGAATTGCTAGTGGCTGTCCTGAATGTGTCCCAACTCTCTGGCAAAGTGCATAAGAGAAAGGTGGCTTTGAACTCATCGTCCATTGCCAACTTTTGATTGATGATCCGGCTGACAACACCATTAAACTCATTTAGATGGGCTGTCATAGACGCCCCTTCCTTCATTTGAAGACCTATGAGTTTCTTCAACCAATACACTTTGCTTGAGGCACTTTGCTGGGCATACAAGTCCTGCAATCTTTGCCACATTTCCCAAGCTGTCTTCTCTTCTCGTATGCTGAAAAGTAAAGAGTCTGACACAGACAACATGATGGTGGATCTTGCCAGCTCATCCATATCTTCCCATTCTTCAGCAGTAAGAGAAGCGGGCATTACACCCCTTTCTTTGATGGGCTTGTGCTGCTTCTTCTGGAGCAACACATTATAGCACTGGGTTTGCCAAGTGTCATAATTATGTGAGCCTTCAAGCTTTTTGATGTGAAGCAATGAAGAGCTCTCACCTGTGGTTGCCATAGCAATATGCAACCTTTGACACAGTCAATGCCTGACTCCCTGCAAGATGTGCAAACACTGCACTAAAGCACACAAAGTGCTCACAGTTGTTCTCCCAAAGTTTATCTCCCACTGCGGAAGCACGAATGCAACTCTCCTCCCACTGAATGTGATAAAATCACCAAAATCTGGTTGCTGCAGATTTATGACAGCACCTTAAATGTGCTCTGTTCCCCTTCCAAAATACTGTACAACAGTACTAAGTGCTCACCAATGATGTACCAAATCTGTACCGGTAAGTACAGCAGCTGAAAATGAGCCTTTTCCTCACTCAAATCAATGTATATCCATGCCAAAACTTGTACAAAGTTGTACCAAATCTGTACCAGCAAGTACAGTAGCAATAAATGCTCTCTTGGCTGTCCAAATGAGTGAAAATCAGACCTTGACAGTCCCCACCACTGCATACAATAGTCCCGGACAGAAATTGAGCAAAAGCCCCTTGACTGCAAGTGGATTACTGAGGATTCAAGGCATAAAAGTCTTCCCTGCTGCTTTGCCAAGCTCAACAAGCACAAAATCTTGAAAAGCCCCTTGATTCAAGATCAATTTCTGATCATGAATGGTACATTAATGCACATGAAGGCATCCAGAGTCTTCACAATGCTTCCCCCTGGCCACATATACATCCAATACATAAAAGCCCCTTGATTTACTGGCACATTGAGTGCTTGACAGGCATCAACACATTGCCTAAAGCATCAAATGCCAGTGCCTGCATGCAAAACAACCCAATTGGCACAAAAGCCCTTTGATTTGCACTCCAATTTCCTGCAATTTAACCCCGAATGTGAGATTGCTCACATCATACAGCATGTATGAATGCTCAATGGCACAATTACATTAAAAGCCCCAAATGTTAACACCCAATTTCCTGCCAATTGACCCGGAATGTGACCAATGTCACCCAATGTTGCCAATTGTGCTCAAATCTTAGCCATTAGGACCTGTACCTGCTCAATTGATGATATTGGACATGCAAATCCTAAAATTGAAGCAAATACCTCTTGAAATTTTTGATTTTTGTTGCAGAAGAAAGGGGGGGCGTTGTATTTGCTGACTCGTGTATTGATGCTGCTGCTGCTGTGCAGTTATTGAGAGGGCAGACGACAATGCACGCACACGAACTGGCGGACGAGCAGAATGGCATGACAGGCGTCGAAGGTGCCCGACGAATAGGTGGCAAAGAGCAACAGCCACAATCGTTGTGACAAGTGCAAAGGCGCCGGACGGCGACGGAGGCTGGCAGAGCTTCGCTCTAGGCGCCTCACCTGCTGCTGCGAGCGCTGCCCCAGCGAGTCGGGAAGAAGGCGACGGGCTTGAGGGTGGCTCGCCAAGTGGAGTCGCCCATGTAGCAGATGCAGGTGGAGTCTGGAAAAGTGATCTTCACAACGCGCTCCACCTCCTTCACATACTCCTCAGGGGCAGGGCTCCGATCTGGACGGGCACATCCAGCTGCCTCCTCGCCTTGAAGGACACCAGCTGCGCAACCCACCTCGGCTTCCGCTGTATTGACGAAAATAGGGAGGCACCTGCTCTCACCGAAGAGTGCCCAGGTGAAACATATGTAGAAGAAGAGTACCCTAGCATTGGGACCAAAGCTCTGATACCAGTTGAAGGGAGCTAAAGAAGCTCAGCTGAAACAATTAGGGTTTCATGTGGGAGACACACACAGAGAAGAAGGGAGACTGAGAGAGAGAGAGAGACGTGTGGGGATAAGTCAACTCACAAGGTATGAGTGTGTGACTCCCCTATCACACATGTATATTTGCTCTAGTACACATAGTGCACTTAGTACATTAAAAGTACTAAGTGTACTATGTACTATAAAACTTATGGGCTTGTACACACTATAAGGGTGGGCATAATGCCTTTACACCAACATAAAGGTTGGCCAAATCATCTGTTGTCGGCCTGCTGTGGACAAAGATTAGCCCATAAAATATCATTTAAATGTTGCGCTTACTGCAATGCTTGTCCAATTTGTTGGTGGGCTGACTGGTAACTGGCCGACTGCTTGCCTGGGGCTCATGTGGCTGCCGACTTGGGGCGCCTGGACCGCCCCAGCTCTATAGCCCGATCAATCAGTGTACCTCTGGTGCGGCTATACTCTGGGGCTAGCTGCAATGCTTGCTGGCTTGATTGCTCAATCTCTGATCGAAAGAAGTATGTAATCTACCTTTGTAGGTGCCTCTCCCTCTCCGATCCCCTCCCTCTCAAGAGACCCTCTCTATGTCTACACAGCTCCAGCAAGTATAATCCGAGGCATCTCTGATCCTGGTATCTCATGACTTTGGAAAGTGGTCCAAAACCCTCTCTGAACAGGCAGTGAAAACGGCCTCGTATCTCATAATATGTAATGTAACTCTATTTCTGGCTCCATCTGGCACAACTGACAAATCCTGGCCTTAGCTGGTACTCCTCTGAATCTGCCAGTCTCAATCTCTAACTGGCGTGAGGATGTGCGCATCCGATCAATAGCACACCGTACCCCATGAGAAAGATGAGTATCTATGTAGCTGGGTCTAATCACAAACCCATCCTCCGTGAGCTGGAGAAGATGATCTCTATAGAAAGCCATCTTCGTACCAAGCTCGTGTGTCGGCTGTATCCATGTCCTCCTAGTGTCCAACTGAGTCAAGTCCTACCTGATAAGTCTGGTAATCTCTGCGCGTGTGAGAGAGAGGGAGGGTGCATCCAGGGAGTACTGAAATGGAGGTAGCCTGTCCATACTAAAGCCATGCAGTTGGAACCAAGCTGTCATCTGTGCATACCAACATGATCCGTCTCCCTGTGATGCCAATTGTCGTGAAGACTCCAGGGCTAAGCGAGCATATCTGTCTCTAGGGAGAGCCCAAGTGCTGTGTATAAAGGAGACTGATCGAGTGAGTGCCTCTACTACCAATGGGGGGGGCAGCCATCTCTGCACGGATAATATCATGTGGTACGGAGGCCTTGGCCATAATCATCCGGGAAATCATAGAAACCAAGGGCCTCTGTTGGAAATAAGTGCACACTAGGTGTACTATTTCTTTAGTCTAGTTTCAGTTGAGTCTTTGTGTCTTGAGTCTAGTGCCATGTGGCACCTCTACATTTATCCCATAAGTGAGTCTACTCAATCTTGTACTTCTCACCTATAAATTGTAGGTGTCACATCAATAATCAATCAAGCTTGTGTCTTGTCTACACTCATCTCAAGGTAACCCTTGGTCTTTCAGTCTTGTTATCATTTCACTTCTAGTTTATTGCTTCCATATTTTCTACATGGTATCAGAGCAAGGTTTGCTCCTCTAGTCTTGCCACTACCCTGCTGCTGCCCGCCATTCTCCCGGAGCTGCTCCCATTTCTGCCCTGCCATTTGCTGCGCAAGCCTCTACATCTGCCGCCCCCCCTTTCTATACCTCTTCATCAAGATTGGACCTGCGCAGCTGCTCTGGAAGACGCATTTCTGCTGCCTATTTGCGCAGATTTCTGTCCGCCATTTTCTGCGCTGTATCTGCCCCGACATCTGCTCCTGTTCCTGGCCCCCGTGCTGCTCCTGAAATTCTACGCCATTATCTGCTCCCTCTGCCCGCGTGCTGCTTCTGAAATTCTGCGCCACCTTCTTCAACAGGCTGCACTTCTCCAGGAGCTGCCCGAGGTTCTGCAACAAATTCTCCACCTCTGCTCGCTCTCCGGTCTCTCTGGGTATCGTGGCCCTGTACTACATCTCTCTCTATTTGCAAAAATCTCTGTTCGCAGCTCTCTCTCTCTCTCTCTCTCTCTCTCTCTCTCGGGTTACCCCTGAAAGGGTGGAAGACCTGAGGTAAAAACCAAAGTGGATTATCCTTTGTATGCTTCAATATTTTCAGTTCTATTTTTTTCAAAATTAATTCAAAACTGAACTCTATCTTGTAAGGGAATAGACACTGCCCTTGCATCATTAGCAAGAGGTAAGACCTTCCCACATGGCATCTTCTACCCATTCTCTCATGTCTGTCGACAAATTCAATGGGTCCAACTTTCATACTTGGCAAATCAAAATCAAGTGCCATCTTATGAAAGAAGGCCTGTGGGATGTTGTTCATCATGCTACTCCCGAAGATTCTGACATTGAGCAAGTTATCACTTATGCTCCCACTGCCAAGAATGACAAAGCCTATGCTATCATCTTGCTCGGTCTTGGAGATGATTACATTCATCACATCTCCGACATACAGTCTGCTTCTCGAGCATGGATCACTTTGGATACCCTTTTTGGACCCCGCTCTAAAAACTCTAAGATTGCACTTATGATCTCATTCTTTGATCTATATATGCAGGAGGGAGCTACTATAGCCTCTCATGTCAATTATTTTCGCAGTCTTATGGTTCAGCTTGCATCAGTGAAGTCCCCCATCTCCGAAGATATTGCTATTGCTGTGCTTCTCAAAAGCTTACCTGACACCTATGCTACTCTTGTCACTACCTTCAAGTATCACAATAATCCTACTCTTGAAGGTATCATCAATGCTCTCCAAGAAGAGGAAAGAACAAAACAACAAAAGGTAACTGACACTGCATTTTTAGCAAAGAAAGGAGGTTCTAAGGTAAGAAAGCCTTGCACCCATTGTGGAAAAACTAATCATATGGAGAAGGACTGCTTCAAGGCTCATCCATGCACCATTTGTGGCCGTGATAATCACCGGGAGAAGGACTGCTACTCTAAAACCTCTACATCAGCCCCTGCATCTACCTCAGCCCATGTTGCTGCAGCATCTACATCAGCAGATCTTGCTGTTCATTCCTCACATGATGAGGAGTGGGCTTTCTGATTGCTTCACCTTTCTTGTCTACCACTTTGACCACTGATGATGTAGGTCAAGGGGTTCTAGTGTCTTACTCATTATGCTTTTTGACCTCTCTCTTGTCCCTACCCAAGAGGCAGAGATTGCCCTTGAGGAGGGGATGTCTTCAAGGTCCATCTGTTTGTCTACAGTCAGTCTTCTGTCTATCTAGTCTTGTCTGTCTGTCTATCTGTTGTCTGTCTATCTGTCTATCAATCTGACTGTGTCTTGTTTTAGATCCATCTTGTCCCTACCCTTGAGGACCCATATGAGGATATCACTTGAGGAGGGGTGTCTCAGGATCTTTTGTCTCTCATGTCTTGTCTCTCAGTCTATCAGTCTTTATGTCTGTCTTCTAGTCTTGTCCATCTTGTCTTCTAGCTTGTCTCTCAATCCTTGTCTAGTCTCTCTGTCTTGGTCTTATCTTTTGTCATGTCATAGTCTTGTCTTTTTGTCTTCCTCCTAGTGTCCACTTAAGGAGGGTGTTGGAAATAAGTGCACACTAGGTGTACTATTTCTCTAGTCTAGTTTCAGTTGAGTCTTTATGTCTTGAGTCTAGTGCCATGTGGCACCTCTACATTTATCCCATAAGTGAGTCTACTCAATCTTGTACTTCTCACCTATAAATTGTAGGTGTCACATCAATAATCAATCAAGCTTGTGTCTTGTCTACACTCATCTCAAGGTAACCCTTGGTCTTTCAGTCTTGTTATCATTTCACTTCTAGTTTATTGCTTCCATATTTTCTACAGCCTCTCCATACATCTCCATCCATCAGTGCTACCAGCTCGGCTGTGCTGATCCACTGAGGGTCCCCATATCTCCACTCCATACAGCATGGCTGAAGTGACCAAAGTGTCAAAGAGCTAGAGCTTTGTTCGAGGTTCCAGAAAGTGAACCTGCGAACACATCCTCTCTAGTCTCCCCAATGCTGCATAAGCTCTGGTCAATCTGGTCTCCGCTGCTCTCCTCAAGGAAAATAGTGGGCCACTAAAAACCACACCAAGGTAAGTATATGCATCTCTATACTCCACTGTCTCTTGACCATATGTAAAGGTGGGTACTGACCTCCTAACCCACTGTGCTGTGGTGTTAAACACCATCACCTTGGTTTTACCAAGGTTAACAGACAATCCACTGTCCTGTGCAAACGTGTGCAATGCATCCAAATGACGCTGCATCCCCTCTGGAGAATCTGAGATCAACACAATATCATCAGCATACAATAACAACGGAATCCATGTCCCTGCTAGCTGTGCTCCTTTGTCACCCTCCCGCTCTACATAGTCCGAAACCTCATCCACATACATCCCAAATAAGGTGGGAGAAAGGTGCTCACACATGGCTCGGTTAAACATCATAGCAATAAGCTCTGCAAGCATATCTCTGGCATAAATAAAGTGCTCTGCTACGAAACCATCATTATCATATGCTCTCCCAGTCCTCATCCTGTCAATAGCTGTCCTTACCATCTCAGTAGTAAAGAAAGCACATGTCTCTGGGCATGGCTCCGATGGGTCTGGGAGGGGCGGCTGTCCTGGTGCTGTGTACAGGGATGCTGCATACTCACCCCAAATCTCCGTGGAGGTAATGGCCTGTGATGGTGAATGCTCATGGAATAGTCTCCATGCCTCGCCTGAGTCCTGACTGATAAATAACTGATACGAATCCCTCTCTAATTGAGCAAGATAAGCCCTCTTCTTCCGTCGCACTAGGCGCCGGAAGGTAATCCGTGACTGTCTGTGAGTGGTAACACCCATGAGCACCTCTCTCTGTAATCTGATCCTCATCTCTCTGCACTCCTCATCATACCAGCTGTTCTGGGGAATGTTCCCAGATCGTCTCCGTGTAGGCTGACTATGGGGATATGCCTCTAATGCTGCAGTATGAAGCGTCTCTATCAATATCTGAGTGAGCTCATCTAATGGCCGTCCCGGCTCCTTGGCACATAAGCGTCTGTATATCTCATCCGTGTACACGGTGTCAGTCTCCCTCGTAAAGGTATAACGAGTGTGTGTGGAGACCTGTCCCAATGGAGCGGTGCTGAACTGAAATGTGAGAGTGAAGGACAAGATAGCATGATCCACTGCTACTCCAACCGGCCTAGTGCCTACCATAAAATCCTGAAAAGAGGGAATGAGACTGGGCTGAGCCATAACATAGTCCACTGTACTAGCACCATGCCGGTGTGGAAAGCTAGTGAAACCGCCCACTGTTGGGAATCTTTGCAGGCCATTCAAGATGGCCAATCCATGTGTAGTCCCCATGTCTATCAAATACCGCCCATACACAGTATGTTCCTCATCTTGTGAGAGTCTAGATAGGCCCATATCCCTAACATCAAGCTCCCTCAACATCTCCTCTGAGGTATCATAAAATACTGTCTGGTTATGGGCAGTCCTGGCATTGAAGTCCCCCAGGAGAATGATGTCACCATCCCTGGAGAACTCCCAAATGTCATCATCCAAAATAGAAAAGGGAGACTGCCCGCTAGGTGATGCATACACTGATGTACTAGGAGCAAAATAGCATATAGCAATGTAGAGATATCTGCCCGTCTCTGCCCTCAGTCTAACCACATGTACCTAGCCTGCTCATCTCTGCGGACTATATGTATCAGTGGCTGCAGCTCCTCTCTAAACAAAACTGCCACTCCTCCTGAGCCCCGTCCTCTATGCTCTGAACGAGTCTCCTGTCTACAAGCTGTCTCCCATCGGTATCCACTAACATGTGGCATGGACTGTCCAGGAGCTTGATGCGTCTCCACAGTAGAAGATGATGTCCCTCCCAGTGAAACTATCCTCAAAAGCCCCTACATCAAGGCGTAGAGATCCATTACAATTCCAAGTAGCAACTTTGAGTGTAGTCCCATAGGTCTCGCGCCGTCATGAAGAGCGCCTCTCCATAATCACCACTCTACCATCTCTATAGAAGGCCACTTTCCCTTTCTCTCGGGCTGCCCTTGTCTTGGGCATAACTTCTTTCATGTGGGCAAGTTGCGAGAGTGTGAGGTCATCTCCAAGAAATATTCTCGTCTTCTTGAGTGTAGGACGTCTCTTCAAGAAGTCCTTCTTCGCTTCCATGGAGGGGAAACGAATGATAAGTGCTCTCTCCTTAGAAGATTCGCCACTATCTTCTCTCTTCTTTCCCACTCTCCATGCCTTTGTGTGCGTGGCTTCAATGCCCATCATAGAGAAGAGCTCCTTGGTTTCCCCTTCCGCATCATCACGGTCTTTAGACCGGACACTCGTACATGTAAGGCCCGGGTCTTCCTCCTTTGCTCCTCTTCAAGGGTCATGTTGATGATGGTGGGAGTGGGGATGGGTGGCGATTCTTAACCTTTACCTTTCTTGGCAACCTCGATCCATTTCTCCGCCTGTCCATCTTCTTTTGTGTCTCTGTGATCACCTCCACCCATGAAGATGTCTTCTCTTTATGTTGCTCCTTCTCCTCTCGAATGATCCTCATTTGTTCCTTGATGGTATTCAGCTCTTCAATAAAGGAGGGCTGAAATTTTCCATCCTCAAGCTTGCCTTGTGAAGTGGCTTCCAACTCCTTTTTGAGGGCTGAGATTTCAGCCGCTTGACTTTTAGCATGCAATTTGGCCTCCACTAGTTCCTCCTTTAAGGCTGAAATCTCAGCCTCTTGCCTGGATGAGAGAGAGAGAGAGAGAGAGAGAGAGAGAGAGAGAGAGATTTTATTAACGTCTTCCAAAAGACCGAACTCAGCCTATGAGACAAATCCGTGTACCTGTGTGGGGTATCCTCTGTCATCCCAACAAAATGAAAAAGTAATGAACTAAAAAGCTGAATCTGGGTGTGCAATAAGTACAATGAGTGGGGGAGGGGATGGAGCTCTACTACTAGGACAATGCAAAGCTATATGCATGGAGTATACAATCATGATATACAACCTAGCTAGCTCCATCCTGTACCATACTAGGGGTATAAAATGGTATACATCAATGAAGGGAGTGTCCACAGCTCCATGAAGAACATGCCTGGGTCTGCTCTGAAGTGAGCCAGTCGCTCCGCACCCTCTCTGTGAAAGTGAGCTCTGATCTCTGTCATCTCTCTCTCTCTCTCTCTCTCTCTATGCCTCGCCTTTACCATCTCCGCGCTGTTTTTCCCCGTCGCCCTCCCTTTGCTCTGGCCGCCGCCCATCGCCTTGTTTCCCCGTCGCCCTCCGCCATCTCTCTCTATCCCTCTCTTTGTTCGCCGCCCATCGCCCTGTTTCCGCACTGCTTTTCCCCATCGCCCTTCCTTTGCTCTGGCCGCCGCCTGTCGCCGTGTTTCCTCGTCGCCCTCCGCCATCTCTCTCTGTTCGCCGCCCGCTGTGCGCCCATCATCTTCCTGTCCGCCAGCCCCTCTGCCTCCCTTTCCCCACCCACCCTTCCTCAGGCCCCTAAGGCAGCAACATAACTCTCTCTCTCTTTCTCTCCCCGTCGCCTGCGCATCCCCTCCCCGTCACTTCGTTTTGGTCACCGCCTGTGCTGCTGTTGCCGCCATGTGAAGCCCCAGCCCAATCCAGGTTATGTTCGCTACCCTTTCCTCACCCACCCTTGCTCAGCTCTCCGAGGTACATCGACATGGCCAAGGGTGCAAGCAAAGAGGAGATAGTCAAAATGGAGGATAAGCTGAACATCTCCATCAGAGAAAACAAGAAGACGGCGGACTCCGCCATCAACAACATCATCAACCGACTTTCCAAAGTCGAGAAGGAGATCGAAGCTTTACAAAAAGAGAAGGAAGCTTGGAAAAGGGAGAGAAGGAGACTTGGGAGAAGGAGAGGGAGAAAGAGAAGGAAGGAGGGAAGAAGGAGAAAGAAGCATGGAAAGAGGAGAAAGAGGGATGGAAGAAGGAACGGGACACTATGAAGGAGGAAATCGACATCCTCAAAGCGGAGGTGATCTCTCTACGGGACAACGCCAGGGTACCTCGAGAGGGTCAGGGGGAGTAGCAGTTCTATTCAGATGGGAGCTACAGGGGAGACTGAGTGTGGTAGCATAGGATTCAGAGGCCAGATACAGTGTGGATCAGCTTACAGCTCTCACAGGACAGGGTTATATACATAGCCCTATGTTACTTTCCTCCATCAAGATTCTCCTATGTCATTACAGAGGACATGCCACAAGAGGAGGAGACAGGAGCCTCGCCATACACTTGTCTGTCTCACAGAGGAGATTATGCATTATTCTACACTAGGGGAAGTATTTCTTACGGGCGCCTTCAATGCCCACACACAGAGCAGACAGTGTGAGGTGTATGACTATGATGACATGGAGATCCTCCACCCTGTGGATCCAGAGGAGATGAAACTGGCCTGACGGGCGGTGAATCAAACACTCGCACATAAAACACTTCAACGCCATTGAGGACCTAGAAAAGGAAAACAAACAGGGGGAGCTAGAGTGCTCCTGCAAACAGTACACAGACACCGATTGGCCCCAAAACGCAGTGGCGCCCCTTGCGGTATTTCTTTAATTGATTATAAGAGCTTTGATTACAATAAGGCTGGGAACTCAGCCGTCATAGTAGAACTCCTGAAGCCTGCAAATACCCTGCATCATGGCTTCATATCCACTCGGCATCCACAAACAAGTCCAGCCATTGTTCACCTCAAAAGACTCTCAAACATTGAGTCTGCATACAGAAGCTTTCTCCCATGATCAGGGCTGCCACAACCATCCATAGCCTCTCACACTATGAACAGCATCACACCCTGACACATCCAGTGCTTCTGCATCACAACACAGACTCCCAAACTGTCTCTCAAAAGAGAACTCGTATCACAGCACAACATACTATACAGTCGACACACCTGTACCAACCCTCTCTACCTTCCAAGGGTACTATCCATCTCTGTCATGGATTCCCTGTCCCCTGCCCAATCAGTAGCAAGGCTGTACCATACATGTGTCCATTCCTGTACCTTTTGCCTGCATGTGACCTATCTCCTGGAGAAAACCCAAAAACATGTTTCCTTGAGAAACCTACGACCTGTTTCCACATGAAACCCTTAGGCCTGTTTCCCTTTGAAACTTCTGTCCTGTTTCCATACAGAACCATTCATGGCACCATTCAACAACAGTGCCAACATCGGCATACATCAAGTTACCTGTTCCCTCATGAAACATCTGGAAACATAGAGATGCCCATAACTGTAGGTCCCTCTGTTTCTTTCTAGCAGGAAGAAAACAATCTGCTCCATGAGCACGCAGCCATGCGAGCTTGCATCACTCCCATGCCAAGAAACATAACCAAATGACCTGTACTTGCAGCCAGAAACCCAAGTACATAGCTGAATTTGCAGCCAAACAAAAACAGCCCATAAACAGTCCTCAAACTGATCTCAAAACAGTTCCGAACCCAAAGCAAAGAGAAGCTGAAAGTTCCATCAGTTGAACGCCATCGACATGATGTCTATGTTCATGAAAAACCAACCCCTTCTTTCTGCAAAAACATGGCGTCCTCCAAAAAGCACACACCTGGCTGCCTGTGTGTCTAGAGAAACCAACCTGTAAACTGCAGCCTGACTCTTGTGCAAAAGAGCATGAGTTTCAGCCCTTTGCGCCTGCAGTCCAGCCCACCTTTTGTTTTGCAACCCAACAGTCGCCAGATAAATAGGGCACATGTGCTACCAATCCAGCCCACCTCCTGTCCTGCAGTCGTATAGCTGTACCTGCAGTCGCCTGACCTGCGCCGCCTGTACCTGCAGCAGCCGTACACTGTACCTGCAGCAGTCGTACAGATCTGCACTGGCTCTTCTGTGCGCAGCCAAAAATCAGCAGCCATCATAAGCAGCCGACTTCTCCTCTCTTCCACGCATGAGAACTAGCACCCTTCCCAAAAAGCTAGAGAGAGGGAGAATAGAGTCGTGGGCCTCCAAAAGTGGAGTAGCCTCTATAAATTGCTTAGTGGCCTCCTAAGGTTTTAAAACCTTTTATAACTTTAATTTTTGCCCACCAAAGGTTATAAAACCTTTTTTAAATTACAGTCTCTTTGCCCCCTTCACACTTGGGGTTGTCCACACATGGGCTCCCTTTTTAACTCAAATCTGATGCCATTCACACTGTCCACCATGTCCCCGTGCACACCTGCATACTGTCCAGAGAAAAACACAGGGTCGTGACATACCCCCCTCTTGAAAAATAGCAAGCGTCCTCGATTGCACTCAATGGCACAGTAAGGCATCTTATGAGCAAAGACTCCCCAAACGACAAAAGCAATGGCCCTCCAATGCATCTGGGTGATAAAACAATCATCCTGCACAATAGGCCATACTGTCACGCCAAAGTGACGAACAACTCTTGCTTGTTCCTTCAGAACCGACAGCAAAAGTCTAAAACCAAATGGAAACACGTTAACTGTGTTAGCCAAAAACAAAACCATGCATCATTCTACATATGACAAACATATGCATGACACACATGCATTCGCAAACAATATGCTCCTCAAGATGCTCTACCTACTCCAAAGTAACAGTCTAAGGCCTGCTCGCAAGCCTTACGCCCATGGGCATCCCGCAGGACCCACGACTGATGGTACAACATGAGCATATGCAAGCACTCAATGCATCCAAACACTACATCCACTAAGTACTTTCCCACATATGTCTCATGGCCATCCCGCAAGAGTCACACCCAGTGATGCATCCATGAACATAATAAAGCACTTGATGTATCATACCAACATACATGCAGCACACGACACAATGCAGAGTATTTCCCAATGTATTCTCAATGGTACCAGGATCCAATGGCACCAGAATACAAAAATACCTCTACCTCAAAAAATGTATGCATACATGCACAAATAGGATTCAATTCATATATGAACCAAACCAACTCTAGGATTGCTCGTCGCAAGACTTATGCCCTCCATAGAGTTATCCATAGTTGCAGTTATAGTTCAAGGTGCGGGCGACTGTGAACCATACCCAACTTTTCCATCATCTCATGTGTCTAGAACACAAAATCATAGAAGTCCCATAAGCAGATGTACTGTCAGCCTCAGTACCTTCGAGTGAATACAAAGATGTCACCAAGCGACTCCTAGATAACAAATGAGCCTGTCTGTAACAAGGGAGCGGAGGTGCTACCCCCCTCTTGAGCATCAGGCAATGCTCCAGACCTATGCTCTGCTGAAGTGAATGAGCCGTAACAAGAGGCGACTCCAACTCAAAGGCATCAAGATAAAGCTGCAAATCCTGAGGTGAATCTACTAAGTCACCCTCCTCCATCCACTTCGCATCCATCAGTGAACCTCCTCCATCCACTTCGCATCCATCAGTGAACAGCTCTTGAACTTCACAGGATAGCGACGGGAAACTTTACCCTGTACCTTTCTTTCCTTATGTGCCAGTATCTGCTCGGGAATAAGACCCTCGTCAAGTTCCTCCACTTCCGTCTGAGCCTCATCTGATACATCCTCAGGCACCCTGCTTGCACTCCACCCAAGTGGTAAGCACAAGTCCTCAATGAAGCATAGTAGATCACCACTGCTAAACGTAGAAAGAAACTGTCTTCCGAACCCATGAAGCCTTCGTGAAGATACCACCGGTGACAAACTGTCGAAAGCCATAGCCTTCAACGCATCTCCTGCACCATAACACTTCAACTGCTTCTTGTTCCTGGCCGACTACTTCTTGTCCTTGGTGTCTTTTCTCCTGAGCTTCATCTTCAGCTCTTCCTCTTTACCTCATATAGGCAAAGACACACAATCCTGCACTGTTTCCTGTACTTCCTTTTCACTTTCCACATGTTGAAGCTTTTGATGTGACCACGACGGGCTCGCCTCCTTGAGAAAGTCGATGATGTCCATGCAAACGGAACCTTGAAACCGGCCTGACGGGCGGTGAATCAAACACTCGCACATAAAACACTTCAACGCCATTGAGGACCTAGAAAAGGAAAACAAACAGGGGGAGCTAGAGTGCTCCTGCAAACAGTACACAGACACCGATTGGCCCCAAAACGCAGTGGCGCCCCTTGCGGTATTTCTTTAATTGATTATAAGAGCTTTGATTACAATAAGGCTGGGAACTCAGCCGTCATAGTAGAACTCCTGAAGCCTGCAAATACCCTGCATCATGGCTTCATATCCACTCGGCATCCACAAACAAGTCTAGCCATTGTTCACCTCAAAAGACTCTCAAACATTGAGTCTGCATACAGAAGCTTTCTCCCATGATCAGGGCTGCCACAACCATCCATAGCCTCTCACACTATGAACAGCATCACACCGTGACACATCCAGTGCTTCTGCATCACAATACAGACTCCCAAACTGTCTCTCAAAAGAGAACTCGTATCACAGCACAACATACCATACAGTCGACACACCTGTACCAACCCTCTCTACCTTCCAAGGGTACTATCCATCTCTGTCATGGATTCCCTATCCCCTACCCAATCAGTAGCAAGGCTGTACCATACATGTGTCCACTCTTGTACCTTCTGCCTGCATGTGACCTATCAACTGGAGAAAACCCAAAAACATGTTTCCTTGAGAAACCTACGACCTGTTTCCACATGAAACCCTTAGGCCTGTTTTCCTTTGAAACTTCTGTCCTGTTTCCATACAGAACCATTCATGGCACCATTCAACAACAGTGCCAACATCGGCATACATCAAGTTACCTGTTCCCTCATGAAACATCTGGAAACATAGAGATGCCCATAACTGTAGGTTGGCTGCTGAACCCATGGTGAAGCGTGTGGCCGCTGCAGAGAGAGAGAGATACAACAACCAATTAGATTCATGCTATGGAAAGGAGCAGGAAATAAGCTAGGGCAGACATGGATTTCTTGGGAACATGCTACTACTCCGAAGTGGAGCGGAGGGGCAGCTCTATTAGATGTCTGATTACATATGGTCGCTAGGAGATGGCCTTTATTGCAAGATATATGTGTATCTCAAGAGCCATGGGTGGTAATGGCTAAGGCCCTCATAGAGGAGGTCGCACTTGTGCATGGTAATACCAGAATTGATGGTACATGGTGGGATGTATGGTCGCTAGGAGATGGCCTTTATTGCAAGATATATGTGTATCTCAAGAGCCATGGGTGGTAATGGCTAAGGCCCTCATAGAGGAGGTTGCACTTGTGCATGGTAATACCAGGATTGATGGGACATGGTGGAATGTAGTGAATGATTCCCAACAGGTTTGAGTGGTGGCTTCACCTCTCCTTTCTCATTTGATGATCTCATGGAAGGAGGTGTTGGCACACACTAAATGGAAGTTTTCAGATCAGCGGTTGGAGTTGAATTCTATGGCAGGTGAGGTGTTAGCTACTTCACAACTTTTGGAGTGGCCTAACAAACTTGTTGAGCGGCCAAATTTCAATAGAATGGCTCGATTGAGGCTAGTGAGAATTCTAGATGCTTTGTTGCCCCGTAGAGGTCGCTTATTGTCTTTCGGAAAATCCATCAATATTTTCAGGTTCCACATGGATATGTACAGTTATGGGAGACGGTGAGGGCAACACTTACACCGTTTAGTGATATTTCTTAGTTGGAGGATCATCAACCTTGGCTAGATTGGGCATTTAGAAAGCCTCAGGACATTGTCCAACGTACAACAAATCAAGTGTACCATATGATGATGGAAGATAAGTGTTGGATCACTGAGAAGGCTAATAGAGTATGGAACATCAGGAAGAGTAGGGTCTGGTGGAAGGAAGTAATCTTATAGGGCTGGTGGTCTAAGATTCCATATCAAGGGAAGGTGTTCTTATGGCGCATGCTAGTTGGAGGCCTACCATTGGGGGACCAATTGCGAAAGCGGCGGATTGCTTTTGGTAATTGTGTGTTTTGTACTACATGCTTGGAAACATGCCTGTATCTTTTCATTTCATGTCCGGTGGCAAAGAAGGTGTGGGATTTTCTTTCTCCGTACGGACTCTGACAGATGGGCCCGTAAAGGTTAAAGAATGGATTTTGGGCAAGATTCCGAATGGGCCGGATAATCCAGAATATTCAATTTTCTTTCATTTTGTCAGGTGGAGTGGCGTATCTGGTTAACTAGGAATGCCTTCATATTTGATGCGAAAGTTGGTATTACAGCTCACATAGGTCGTATAAAAGGCTACTATTGTGGCAAGTCTCTTCCTTGTGGTCTATGAGCTGTAGCACAATGCCGAGGAATGAGATAAAACAGGGTTGGGGAAGGCTTGTTACAGGCCTGCATTTGCAAGTTGGCTGTTTAGAAGCTGGCCAAACTGCTCACAGCATGCTTTTGGGTTATATATATACAAGTGATAAAGTTTGAACCTCAATGCTTTACCTGTCTTGTTCACACTTGCTGTCTGGCCCACCTATTGTGGGCTCCCTGCTTGGACAGTCTGACCTGCCTGATTCCTGGACACTATCTGACGTGCTGGTTGCACAGGTGCTGTCCGGCCTGCCTTGCGTGTGTGAAACCCCTTGGTCCTTGGCCAGCCCATCCCTGATGGAGACTTCCTGCCCTTGTCCAGATGCCCCAAACTTGTTTTACCTGAACACTATTTGGAGCATGGTGTACATGAATAACATGCAATGTCCTGTATACTCTCCCCAGTGGTGACAATCTCTTCTTCACATGGCAAATTGCATAGAAGATAATCGCTTTGCAGGAGATGTTTCTTGAGGCTGCAAACTAGAACCTCTTGGGAGAAACTGTTGCATAAAAACCAGGTTTCATATGCACGCAATACACCACATAGAAGCATGAAATGGTAGTGTCTATATGTGCGTGCATGCCCGTATGTCTGTCTACATGCTTATTCGACCATGTAGGCATGTGCATTGAGTATGCCCATTCACAAAATGTAAGATTATATTTTTGTATGCCTAGTTATGAGGATTAGCTACCTGTTTGGATGTAATATTCTACCAACATTAAAGCTAAATACTCCTATTTTTGTATTTGGTAACAGGCCAGTAGTGAGGTATCTCCTTATGCAGCAGGAACGGAGAGCACTGTATGGGGCTACCTACTGATGATGGGATATCTTGGGTAATGTTCTACACACGTCAAGCGCATACAAGAATTGAATTAAGAAGAAAAAAAATAGAGCCTTGATGTTTCACTGATGTCCTAAGAGCTATTAGGTTTGAACATGGTAGCCTTTAGTCCTGTACTTTAGAAATGTGTCCACTCTATACACGAAATGCTTCTTCTTTTAAGTTTGTAAACGTTTTCGTAAAGTTTCATTCATCAACAAGGCTCCTAACAGATCTCCCTCCACCTATACTTGTTTATCCCTACCCCTTAGCCTTAAAGAGACGATATAATGTGTCGTGCATGCAAAGGCATACATAAGCAAACCAAGCACCTTCCCAGACGGGCTAACTTATAACTATGTTGGCATCTACCCTAGGTTGAAGCACTGTAGTGCTTATAGATTCTCGCGTGGTGATGGCACCAACTCTCAGTGATGCCTGGCTGAGGAAGGGGCGGGGCGGGGGCGGGGGGGTGGGTGTCAAGGTTTCCTGAACAGGTATCCATTTCTTGAAGGCCTGTATAGAAGCCGTGCACACCGCATTTGTTCCCCTTGTTGCGCTATGATGTGCATAAATTCCTGGAACATGGCGTTTCTATCACCATTGGTAACTTGGCTTCTTGATGTAGTCACTGTTGAACAAACAGTTTCTTCAGGGGTCTGGTGTTTTCTCTCATCGTCTGAGTCTGTCATAGGGAGTGGTCAAGTTTTTCCCTGACCACAATAAAACCATCCACTATGTGTGTGGGAGACGTTTCCGGTCGCTTCCGGAAACAACCCGTCCTTTGTGGGATAGGAGTCACACCGGAATGGGAGTGCTACTGGTGTCTAAAAACCAACCACACAATGAATTTCTTTTTTCTCCTTCTTTTTCTTGGCTGAATCTCTTCACCAAAAGGCAAAGCTCTGATACTATTGTAACATGCGGAAGCTTAATGACATGATTATACTTTGATAAGGAATATTCAGCACCTTCGTTCTTGACGATCGCACAATGTAGCGGAGAGAGAGAGAGAGAGAGAGAGAGAGAGAGAGAGAGAGAGAGAGAGAGAGAGAGAAAGAAAGAAAGAAAGAGAGATAAGAGAGAGAGAGAGAGGTATTAAGTGTCTACTAAAGACCCAATGGGCCTATGAGATCAAAGTGATACAATAATGTCCATGGCATATCTCATCATGGAATGGAAAGACAAGTACACCCGATTGGGTCCCAAAGACCCTCTGAAGGGCCCCCGCCAAGGACTGGTGTATTTTCTTTATTGAATGATGAAAAAGAGTGACTTCTTGGAGATCTTCCTTGGCTGTAAATCTGCAGTCTAAAGATGACCTAATTCTGACCTTCAAGTTCAGCTCCCTTTGGCTGTCCTGGCCCTTGGTGTTCTTCAGCACTTTGTGAACAATGAGATGATTTAGATCTTGGACAAGCCCATGCTTATATAAGTCAAAAGGTGCTGGTTGGTTTGCTACAGCAGCCTGTCGGCCTGTTCTGATAATTCACAACTTGATTTAATCATCATAGAGACAGGCGCCTTTCACACATGGGCCATCAGGGCTGTTGCCCGCTGGCCGACTGGTGTCCGGCTGTCCAAAACCTGGCTGCTACTGAATGCCCCCAGGCTGGCTGACTGTGGCTCATGCCCTCCAAGGGCTGCCCGACTGGGCCTATGCCCTATAAGGGCTGGCCGGCTGTGGGGCTTGTGTGGGCCAAAGCCATGGCCCATGGGTTGCCCCAAAGTGGCCCAAGTGTAGGGCAGCATGGGTAAACCCATGCCCCTTCACTTCATGCTTTTCTACATGCATCTATATGCTCCCTAGGTGCCCTTGCATCTGGCTGCAAGCCTATCAATGCCCAAAACACTATGTCATCATTTCAGAGGGTGACTCATAGTATGGACTAGCGCTACTCCATGTGTTGATTGGCACACTGGACCATGACCATGGATGGGACTTGTACACCTGACCTTGGATGCTTAGAGTGGAATCTTGGCTGACTCGTCCCGGACTAGGGCTCACAAGGGGCCAGTTTACCACTCTAAGTACATAACGATATTCTTTGAATATCTGCTTAACAAATCAATAAGTTAACCCAATAATTGGTTATTGAATTGACTAAACAAAAACCTTTCATCATTTTTTTGCTTCTGGTAGTTAATTTACCGCGGCTATTCTTCCAGTTTTCGTGGATTAACCCTTACCGTGTGCGCCGCCCCATCTACAGAATACCCCACAGCTCTTTCGCTACAAGCAAATTGCATATCATAAAATGTCCACGTGGCATCCAAGTGCGGGATGCACGTGACATTTTATGATATGCAATTTGCTTGTAGCGAAAGAGCTGTGGGGTATTGTGTTTGGTGAAGACACACGCCCATCCACCATTCAGCGAGCTATACCTCTTGCCATGATAGCTGCTCAAAGAGAAACTTGGACAGATGCCAAAGTTGTAGTATCTCTCCTAATGCAGATCAAAGGAGGTGGGGTTTTCGGGATGCACATGCGATTGATAGCCTTGTCAATGAAAAAGGTCCATCATTCTATATATTCGGTCATGCATGACAACCATGAGTGCATGGGATACTTTGGAAGGGATGTATCAAACATGCAATGAGGCTTGAGCCATGTACTTGAAGAGACAACTGGATATTTTGTACATGGACGAGGGTGATTCCATGATTGAGCATCTCACCAAGTCAAGGATTTGAGTGAACAATTGCCGAATACTGATGAGGTTATACCAGACAGGCAGTTGGTCTCAACCACTTTGAACTCTTTGCTTCCTTCCTATCTCAATTTCCATACCTTTCTCAATCTCTTGATGAGAGGAGGTGCCAATCCTATAAGGTTTGATGAGTTAGTGGGATTGCTTTTGCAGAAAGGGCAGGCAAGAGCTAATCTTTCAAGTACCCATGGTGGAGATAAGGCATTTTCAGCCAAGGATAAGGGCAAAACCAACGCTTATGGGCATGGTGGGAAACCGTCCACTAGGTTAATTTTGGACAGCAGTCCTCTAGGGCTGATTTGTCAAGCAAAGATGATGCTTCTAAGTCCAAAAAGAAGGGGAAATGCTGTCACCATTTGGTCCACCCTTATGATTTGGATAGTGTCCAGTGAACCGGAACTTTTTTGTACAAAGGATGTGAACATGGAATTTTTCCAAGGTATAATTTGTTGCCAGGCACTCTGGAACTCATGTGGACTATGGTTTGACACATACATGGTATGATGTGCATAAGTTGTTAGACATTATCTCCTTCTGGCTTCCTGTTTGGTGTCCTATTTTAGCCTCTAGGGTTGACCATGTTATCTAGAGGGGCTGGTCACCCCTCACATATTTTTCCCATATTTTATCCCCACTTTATGGAGTCTTGGGCACTTTTTGCCTAGTCGTGAACTGGTCGGCTGCCTACTTATGGGCATATATATAGCCGGGCATACCCTCACTCTTTTTCATTGCTTAGCATTATTTGTTGCAGTCCCTCAAATACGAGGTCTTCTCCCCTCTTGCTCGGGACTTGTATTCTTGGTTGATGATATTGAGAGCAAGTTTCCACCTATGTTTCCTCTCCATCTTTCTCTCTCACTCTCTGAAAACGGAATCGTTCTCTAGGATAGCTTGTGGAACACTTGAGAAATTCAACACATAAATTCAATCATGAAAACACATGCTTTGCAGGTTTCAACAAAATCAAATAAATTGAACAAAAGCATAGCAAACATAGTAAACATAATACTTAGCTCCAAGACAAACATGCTGGGTGCAATCTTCCCCCCCCCCCCTTGTGTGTGGCCTTCCCCACACAAGAGTATTTTTATTAGCTTTTCACCAAAAATAGGCCATAGCCCCCAAAAATATACCAAGTGTGCTTTTAGAGAGCACGACACTCTTCCACAACAAAAATAGTGTGTCCAAAAATTGGGGCTAGGGTAAAGCCTTTAGGCTTTAATAAATTCAACATTATAAATGTATTTTTTTCAATGTATCAAAATGGAAAAATCAACTACTAAGGTTACAAGCTACGCTTGTAAAAATAAATATGATGCGCATAAGAAACATTCTCCTCGACATTATTCATCAATCCTCGCACCTGAAAATATAAGCCCAATTAATAATTAAATTAATCCCACAAATATTAAACAGGCACAAACCATCACCAACTCATGACTACCAGGCGTAAGTACCCCAGGAATCACCCTGCCATACAAACCTAACTGAAATAATCATAGACGGCCCCAAGCATAGTCATATACTGCACGTATTAATATTTATAGTGGTGTCACCCATGATATTAACCTAGCCGGCATGACGCAAGAGTAACCTAGGCGTCCCCAAATTACTCAAGAGGGAAAAATAATATTCTTAAAGAGGACTTAAAATATATTCTCATGACATCCCTCTTGCTTGAGTTTGCAATTGCCCTCAATTGCAGGTTTGCTGGGTTTGAAAAGAACGAAGGATCTCAGGATAAGCTCGGAAAAATTTCTCGGGCATCCATTTTGCATCTTCTTGAGGATGGTTTTTGAATGTCAAAAGATATTTGATGTATTGGTTCCCAGTTCTTGTTATTGTTGTCTCTTGATCAATAATAGCATCAGGAACTAAGACTTCTTCCTCTCCTTCAACAAGAGGTGGTTCCTCATAAATTGGGTGAGAAGGAAGTGTTCCTCGAAAGGGTTTCAAGAGATGAATATGGAAAGAGTTGTGGATATTCCAATTAGATGGCAACTCTAGTCTATAGGCCACATCGTTAATCTTTTCAATAATTTTAAATGGTCATAGTATCTAGGTGCAAGTTTAACTGCAGGGAATTTTTCCACACTCTTCAATCGTCTCTTCTCAATTCTCAAAAGTACATAATCACCTTTTTGGAATGAAAAATCTTTACGCTTCCTATTTGCTTGAAATGTATACTTCTCTTGAGCTCTTGCAATACAATCACGCACTTCAGATAAAATGCGATCAAAGTCTTGAGTATATTGGTCAGCAGCTTCAATCTTATGGGAGAGTCTAGTAGCCGGAATAGGCAAAGCTCTACCATAGATAATCTCAAATGGTGCTCGACCAGTAGCAGAATGAGGAGTATTATTATAAGCAAATTGGAGTAGATGTATGTACTTATCCCATGAACTAGGTTATTGGGAAACATAGGCTCTAAGCATATCCAAGATAGTGCTATTCGTGACTTCGGTCTGTCCATTTGATTTAGGATGAAAAGCCGTAGAAAAATTTAACTTAGTGCCTAATTTGAGAAAAGAGTAAGCCAAAAGTGACTACAAAATTTGGAATCTCTATCAGAAACTATCACTTTGGGTAGACCATGATGAACAAAGATTTGCTTGACAAATAGGGTCGCAGCTTGCTGAGAAGTCAGTGTCTTTTTACATGGAATGAAATAGGCTTGCTTACTAAACCTGTCCACTATTGTCCAAATCATGTCATGATGACTGGGATTCAGTGAGAGCTTCTCCGTGAGCCACCGATGGGCAGCAGTGGCTTTCATGAACATGCTTACATGTCAGATCATGGATTTCTGAGAGAAATCCTCATTACTGAAAGCAATATCAAATTGGGCAATAAAAGCAAGTGCCTTTGATGCATCATATTCTCCATGATATACGCCAAACTTCACAGATTTGTCTCGGGCTTTGAAGTCACGAGACTTTGATGCATGTGCTTGCATCTCAACATGTTTTGCTGCATGTTTGTCCATTGGGACAGCCCTTGTGACTGGTATCATTTTAGAAGCAAAAGGTGATGCATAAGGCATAGATACATGTGCCCTGTAAGCATGACGCAAGGCTGGCTCCTCAACATGCATTGGTGCATTTTCAGCCATAGCTTCTCTGTGTTTTTCTCTGGACAATAGGTAGGTGTGCACGGAGACATGGTGGACAGTGTGAATGGCATCTGTTTGGAAGTCAAAAAGGACTCAAGGTTTTATAATGGTCCCTTTTTCACAACCCCATGTGGGGGGAGGGGACAAAAGATTTTAAAAACCTTTAAAAACTTGATAATACCCTTTATGAAAGTAAACGTGGCCCATATGCTATTATTGGGGCCACATGTGTGCTTTTTCTAAGAAGGGACTGGCGGGCTGCTTTAGGCGCCTCTCTATTGGTACACATGCGCTGGGGCTTTTTTGCTCTCACACCTTGGAAAGGGGGCGAGCAGATGGCATGGCTGTAGGCGCCTCTTTTAGGGTGAAAAGCAGAGCACCTCTTTATGGCTGGACTGCACTTATAGCGCTGGACAACACTTACAGGCGGGCTGGCTGGATTGCAGAAAGTAGATGGCTGGGTGCGCCTATCTACTGGTGGAAAATTAGTGGGACTGCACATGTGCCTTGGCTTTCTCTTTCCCTCCCTGCTTGCTATGAAACGCCCAGCAGCATTGGTGCTTTTTGGAGGGGGCATGTTTTTGCAGAAGACAGGGGGCTGGTTTCTCTGGACATACAGGTGGCTAGGGGGCTGGTTTCTCTGGACATAAAGGCAGACAGGGGCTGGTTTTTTTTCATGAACATAGACATCATGTCGATGGCGTTTAACTGATGGAACTTTCAGCTTCTCTTTGCTTTGGTTCGGGATTGTTTTGGAAGGGTTTATGGATTTTTTTCGTGGCAGTACATGTGGCTACGAACATGAGCAATTCCGGGGTTGTTTTGAGACCCGTTGAGGGCTATCTCGAGACTGTTTATGGGCTGTTTTGCTTGGTTGCAAGTACACTGTGTACATGGGTTATTGGCTGCAAGTACAAGGTCACCTAGTTATGTTTCTTGGCATGGGAGCGATGCAAGCTCTCATGGGTGCAGACCCATGGAGCAGATTGCTTTGTTGCTGCCAGAAAGGAACAGAGGGACCTGCAGTTTTGGGCATACCTATGTAACATAGTTGTGGGGCAGAAATACAGCCAAACATATTCAGACATGGGCTTCATGTTGGGCTAGACTAGAACACTACACAGGGTATGTGATCTTGGAATCCGGTTCCTCCCTCTTCCTACTTGCTTTCATATTTAAGCATAAAAGCTTACCAATTGCAACTTGCAAGTAGAGTCGATGACAGCGGAAGTCTTCGCGATAGAAGTGCTTGGAGTGTTGAAATCTTCGATTTGTCACAATTCTTCGCGACAAAAGTCTTCAAGAGGATGAAGGGAACCATGGGAAAGCTTCCCCTATGGTTCAACTCGAGAAAGGAAGGCTGAAATTAGGGTTTTCAACAAAAAGGCCAAAAATTACAGTAAGAAAGAGAGCTGTTTTGTTGAATTTCAGTTATTGGGAGTGTGTAGGAGAGTGAATAGCACCCGGAAACACTCTTGGAAGCTTGGAAAACACCCTAGCAAGCTTGGATATGGTAGAAGG
The DNA here is from genome assembly GCF_041138505.1 of Cibotium barometz. Lineage (NCBI taxonomy): Eukaryota > Viridiplantae > Streptophyta > Polypodiopsida > Cyatheales > Cibotiaceae > Cibotium > Cibotium barometz. The sequence goes on from NC_141066.1 coordinate 37,914,080, forward strand.
CGCCTACTTCTAGAGAAAGAAAGAAAGAAAGAAAGAAAGAGAGAGGGAAGAGTGAGGTGGTGAGTTGTCCACTCTAGGTGTCATGTAGATGCTATGTGGTGCAAGCTAGAACGGACACATGGCTGGTTACTCCCTTTGTACAAAGGGGATAAGGTCTGGGCGGTGGACATTGGGTTTTGTCCACCTCGAGACATCAGTGTGTGTGAACACCGGGCTGGTCATAAATTATAAGTGAGTTTTGGTCCTCTAAAACTTAATGAAGTGTGTAAACACTTATAAATCAGTGCTAATTCCTAAGGCTAGGTTTATGACCAATACTTACCACCTGTCACATGGCACATAACCATGTCAGTAAACAATTTTACTCACACGGTTCACGGGCAGGCGTCCCCTTACTCGGAACTACACATTGGTCAAGCAAGTATAAAAACAGCATGCAATTTCAATTACAAGCAAGTACATAAAGATGCTATGCAATGCAGCATTGGTATGGACAATCCCCGTTCATGTGACTATGCTCATGATGCCTCCATTTGCTATATAAGGAGGATTATTCCTGTGTATTTGCATCTCCTCTCTTAATGAAGCTTTTATGCTAGTAATGTTTATCTTTTACTATGCTTAATTTAGCTCTCTTCTCTAGTTGTAAGAGAATAATGGTTCTTATTTATGACTAGAGAGAGCTTTCTTAGTGAGCTTGGATAATTGAGAGGTGTTGAGAGTTCTAATCTCATCTCAAGGTCGATTTTGGATCCACTCTCTCAATTGGTGAACCCGACGTGAAGCAAACAGCTCAAGTAACATGGTAGCATTCTATTGAATTTATTTTTCCTGTTCTTTTTGCTTATTTGATCAAATTTGATTCATATTTCTTATTTTGATCAAGAGATTCTATCTATTGAAACCCTATCATGTTCATGCTAATTTTCCTTTAACTCTCTTTTCTCACATCAATAGAACAAAAAAATCATCTTCTTTGATTGATGTGTATGCCTCTACTATAGATGGCTTTTCAAATTCCTTTTGTGTGTGTATTATCCATCCTTTGATGAGGTAAATGGGCTTTAATGGTTCTAAATGATCAACATACGAGGGAGAATTAACCTTGGGTTGTAGGGCTCTTCAAGGAAAATGTTGATGCTTTTCTTTTGTTGTGTGTTCATGGACACTTTTTTTTGCAGTGATGCCTTCTTTGAAGCTTCTGTCTTCTTCTCGTGACATGGTGAATGGTTTGGTGGTTTTTCCTAACCTCAGTTTTATCATTCATGGGATACTCTCATTGAAGGTAGCCAAATTGGGTCATAGCTGTTGGTTCGGGGAGGATACCTGTAGCACAACACTAATGCATACACACCGAGATAAAAACACAAGAGAGAGAGAGAGAGTGTGTGTGTGAGGTGCTGGAAAGTGTGTACTTGATAATAATAAGATGTGCAAGTACAAGTACAATATAACCTAGGGCTAAGTGCCCAACACACATAAGTGTGTTCACACGGGGAAAAAACCTATGTCCAGTCATAGGGAAAAAATGCTTGTGAGTAGGCCTGTTCACACTAGAACTTCCTGGAGAACCAGATGGTCAACAAACCCCCTTGAAGTGAACAGTGTGAACGGAAACAGGGTGTAGCAGACTATCCCGGTAGTGGCTGTAAGCTCAAAGCTTTGCGGAAAGGTTCAAACTTTTCTCGCGAAAGAGGCTTCGTAAACCCATCTGCTACATTGGTATGTGTAGGCACATAAGCCAAGTCAATCTCTCCTGCATGGAGCCTTTCCCTGACATAATGATAGTGAGTGAACCTTAATATGCTTTGTGCGGGCATGAAAAACTGGGTTTCGTGCGACTGTCAAAGCACTATGACTGTTAGTATAAATGGTGGTAGGGGCAACACCAAGATCGACTAATAGGCGTCGTAGCCAAACACATTCCACAATAGCTATAAATGTTGCCTTGTATTTAGCTTCGTAGCTAGAAGTGGCCATTGTAGGCTGCTTCTTACTGAGCCATGAAACGCATGAGTCACCAAGAAGAAAATAGTTACCACTGGTTGACACCCTTGTGTCATAGCATCCTTCCCAATCACTGTCTGTGTATGCCTACAAGCATAATGTAGAAGACGTGCCATAGAATAAGGCAAAGTTTGATGTGTCTTTAAGATATCTGAAAACACGTTTAGATGCTTGCCAATGCATAGTGCTTGGACAATGCATGAACTTGCTCAACTGGGAAACAACATACTGAATATCCAAACGAGTAGAGTAAGTAAATGAGGCATCCCATAGCCTGTTGATAGGTGGCAACATCAAATGGCTCTCCACAATGCTCAAGTGACAGCTTTAAACCTGGTTCCATAGGAGTGGAAACAGACTTACAATCTGACATTTGAAACCGCTCAAGGAGTTGCTCATCATATCTCTTTTGAGATAGCATAATACTCCCCCTCAACTGAGACAAACTGCATGTCCAATTAGTAATGCAAATGCCCCATATCTGTGACATCAAATGCATGCTATAAATCAGCTTTGCTGAAATATCACCCTCTTCAGGACCAGTAATGAACATGTCATCAACATAAAGAATGAGGATGAGTACAGTGTCCCCAATGTGGCGGACATAAAGTGTACTCCAATTGAACTGTTCTAAAACCCTTTGGCAGTCAAGTATGCATGAATCTTTTGGTACCAAGCATGAGGAGCCTGATTCAGGCCATATACTGCTTTATGTAAGTGGCATACCTTGTGTTTTGCACCCTTTTGAACAAAGCCAGGAGGCTGAGATACATACACTTCCTCCTATAAATCACCATTCAAGAAGGTGGTTTTGATATCCAACTGATGTACATGCCATCCTCTTTGTGCAGCCAATGCTATAACTGCACGTACAGTGATCATATGTGAAGTGGGAGCAAAAGTCTCCTCGTAGTCAATATGCCCTCACGCTGGGCATACCCTTTGGCAACCAATCTATCCTTATGGCAATTGATAGAACCATCAGGCTTACGCTTTAGCTTGAAGACCCATTTTGTGCTAATGGCACGCTTACCAGGAGGCAAGTCACATAATTCCCATGTACCATTCCTGTCAATGGAGTCTAACTCCGATTGCATAGCTGCAACCCAATTGTCATCCTCCAATGCATCAACATGAGAAAGAGGCTCCTCATTACATGCGGTGGCAACAAGAGCTGTATGTACTAAATGTGCATGGCGAGAGGCAGCACGTGTACGACTTGGCATAAAAGAAGACTGTTTGCTATCACGCAAAGTCTCAACCAGCCATCTAGGAACAGTCTTTGACTTCCTAGTATCTGTATCTTCCTTTGCCAATACATCTCCCAACATATCCTGATCAATTTGAGGCATTTCAGGATCGATTTGGGGCAAATTTGGCTGCTGATTTTCAGTAGGCATAGGTGGCTATTGATGGCTGTTTTGTCCATGAAAGAAGGGGCTGAGATGCATACTCATCAAAGATAACATCCCTGTATACAATGATCTTACCCGTAGGAGGCACATAGAGTCGGTATCCCTTGCTCTCACTGCTATAGCTAGCAAAAATGCATTTGATTGCCTTTGTATCAAGTTTATGTCTCATATGAGTCACCACTAGAATCTTCCCATTCCATGCCTCATAGGCAGTCATAGATTTCAAGACTTTGATGGGGCAACGGTTAAGCACATAATTTGCACACGCAACCGCTTCAAGCAAAAACTTACTAGGCAGATCCTTGCTCTTGAGCATGCAATGTACCATCTCCATGTATGATTACATCTCTATGCAACTCCATTCTGCTGAGGAGTATAGGGGGTAGTACATTGATGGGAAATACCATGTAACTGCATGGAAAATGTGAACTCATTTGACAAATATTCCCCCCCTCGATCTAGACGTAATGTGACAAGCTTGTGACCACAAGCATTTTCAGCCATGGGACGGAAATCTTTGAGAGCTGCAAATGCACTTGACTTCACCTTCAAACCATACACCAACAGAAATGAGTGTAATCGTCAATGAAAGTAATGAAATACAGATGTCCTCCAAAAGATGGAGCCCTCATAGGGCCACAAAGATCACTATGAATGAGCTGTAATGGGCGGACAGCCCTCATAGTACCATCTGTAGGAAAGGAATTCCTGTGCATCTTTCCAAAAATGCATCCCTCACATACATGCTTGACTGGAATCTGCATAGGAGGAAGCTCATGCACCATATTTTACTTCTGCAAGTGTACAAGAGATGGGAAATTCAAGTGACCAAACCGAGCATGCCATAACTCAGTGTCACTCAACACACGTGAAGTAGAAGCAACCATAGCATCATGAGAGTGTGTACTCCTGTCATACATATCAAGCTTATACAAGCCATTGCCCAATGTCCCAGAAAGTGCAAGAGAATCTGTGTCTCTTCTGTCATACACTGAGCAACAATGGTCCGAGAATTGAACTTTAAACCCAGATAATGCAAGAGCTGAAACAGATAAGATTCTTCTTAATGCCTGGCACATACGAAGTGTCACAGAGAGTAAAACTGTCTCCATTACAAGCTGTTAGCTCCACACTGCGGATGCCTTTAATGACATAAGAGGCATCATTAGCACACATGACTATGCCAACTGGAGGAGAATCTTGCAATGTAGCAAATAGTGACCTGCATGAAGTGATGTGCTTAGAAGCACCATTGTTAAAGTACCAATCACTAGCTGAAATAGACATAGAAGAAGGAGGCAAACTGCATGTGACGACCAATGCATATCCCTCATGGGCAAAGTTGGCCTCTTCCTTAGTGTCCATTGTAGCAGCCAAGCCCTGCTGCTGCTGCTTCTTCTCACTTTCAATCCTCTTTCTGCACTCATCAATAAGATGACCAGGCTTCCTGCGATAGTTGCATCTCTTCTTCTTCTTGGTGTCACTCTCCTTGGAGGAGGTCGAATCTGAATGGACTAGTGGTTTGCCCTTAGGCTTACCACTGGATGAAGCCCCAGATTTACCTTTATGGCGATCAAAGGCACCGAATGCTTGATCCGCAGAAAGCATAGTAGATCTGTTTGATCGAGACTGCTCTTCCTGCAATAAGAGAGCCACTAACTCATCGAAGGTGTACAAATTCGGATTACCCTTCGTGAGTAGGCGAAGAGTGGTGGCAAATGCGTGGTAGGACTCTGGCAACCCTTGAAGTACAGTAGATACAAGTGAACTATCTGGAATGATCTTATCAATGTTGATGAGCTGCTCCCTGAGACCCTTGATGTGGGTGAGATATTTGTCCATAGAATCACCCTCATCCGTATGCTCAGTATCAATCTTCTTTCGAAGATAGGCTACACGAGCCTCATTGCGAACCTGATACAACGAAGCAAGTACATCCCATGCACCTTTTGCAGAAGTGCATGAACGGATATGTGGTATAACTTGCCTCTTGCAAGAGAGGGGTGTCACTTCAGCACCCTTGCCACCTACACAGGAACAACTCAGGTGGGATGCAAAGGATGCTCAGGCTCATGCATTGATTGCACCACCTGAAGGTGTAGCATCACCTGCATCCACAACGTGTGCTGCTCTGTAGCAGGAGCAATGGGTCTGGGTTTTGTTCCAGATATATACATCCACAAATTCTTGGCAACCAATACATGTTTCATCATGTATGCCCACATAGGATAGTTGGTGCCATCCAACTTATCCTCAGTTGTAAGCATGCCAAATACATCATTGCTTGCCATTTCAGCCCTGCAAAAGATACCGTGTTTCACACCAAATGCAAATATCCACTACACTGCAAGTGTCTAGCTATTGATTTTACCCGATAGGCACAAATAGCTCGCTGATTTGTATGACCTGCAAATGTATAAAAATGACATAGGGATAGATGATTTACAGGTGAGTGTACTGATGCAAAAAAACTCCCAAATGTCAAATCCGGAAGGTAGAAGCCACCAATGGTCCAATTCCGAGCCCAATGTCGAATAGCAGGCCTCCAATGCAAAAAGCCCTAATTTAATTGTTCGATTTGGTGTTGCACGAGATCGATTTTTCGAAAAGCCCCAAATCGGGCAAAATCCTCAAATTTTTGGACAATTTCCAATGAAATCCCTGTCAATGTCGCCAATGCTTGCAAATGGTGCTCAATGTCACAAAAATGTGAAAAGCCTCAAATTTTACAGGTGAAATCGGAGTAGATTGGAGATTTCGGGAAGAGGGAAATTTGTAAAATGCCCAATTTCAGAGAAGGGGAAAATGTGCTCAGAGTGAAGAGGCATGGTGAAGTAGGTGGGCGCTTGGGTACAACAGGTACAGTAGGTGGACAGTTGTACAACGGGTGGCAGTACGGGCTCCTGTACGGACAGGCGAAACCAGCTGAGAGCTGTACGGACAGATGCGGCAAAGCGAGGCGAACACACGGCTGATGTCAAATCTGATTTTAGGGTTTAATCGTACAACCGTACGGACTGGTCGCAAAGCTGAAAATTAGGGTTTTCTGAAAATGCCTCCAGAATCAGATTTGCAATGGTCTGATGAGTCCCCTGTATGAAGGGTTTGGTTAGATTCAAAGAAAAAACCCCTAAAACGGGTTGAAAAACCCTAAACTGTTGAAACCTTAAAATGAGCAGATTCAGAGGTGCAATTGCAGGGATAGAGGTGAAAACCCTAATTGCAAAGATGCAGGTCCCAATGGAGGGGGTGACACTGCTCTAATACCAATGTTGGGTTGGGGAGGATACCTGTAGCACAACCCTAATGCATACACACCGAGATAGAAACACAGGAGAGAGAGAGTGTGAGGTGCTAGCAAGTGTGTACTTGATAATAATAAGATGAGCAAGTAAAAGTACAATATAACCTAGGGCTAAGTGCCCAACACACATAAGTGTGTTCACACAGGAAAAAACCTATGTCCAGTCATAGGGAAAAAATGCCCGTGAGTAGATCTGTTCACACCAGAACTTCTCGGAGGACGAGGACCAGATGGTCAACAATAACTAGAAGCTTTGATACCAATGTAACATGCAACGGGTTTGATCGTGTAACGCGCACAACAAGGCCTTCTTTATACCTTTATGTTAGTGAGCTTGAAGCAGTCCGCTGTAATCTTTCTATCACAAGAGATAGAGCTGAGGAGAGAGAATATGTAGAGACGACACCAGATTGGGTCCCAATCTACCCACTTCTTTACAATGCAGAAAACTACTGAATACGGATTGCCAAACGCAAGGATGATGTAGACCAAACATCGGCTGAACCATCAAATGGATTGGAGACAACTGTGAAGCCACTTCTGAAGCCTTACGCATACCGAGATCTGTTGAGGGAGATGCAAGAATGAAGGTTAAATGTTGAAGAGAACTTTGAACTGCCTTGAACTGAAGCACAATGAAGTGCTTGGCTGAGATGTTATATGCACAAGCCCTAAGACTCAAGCACACATACTTCTACACTTGTTTACTGCTGAATCTTTGAAAGAATGAGATGATTTAGGCAAGGGGCTGAGGGGCTTTCTTTTATATGAACATTTTCTGCTGGTTGGTTATCTATACTTCTGTCAGCCTGTTTACAATGCTCACGGCTGTTGCTGTCCTTTCAAGTCATTGCTTCACACGTGTGGTGTGCCTGCTCATGCTGTTGGCTGACTGGCTGCAGATATGGTGAGTAGGGCTGCCGACTGGATCTAAGCCTTTGCTATCCCATTTGGTGGCCCAATTGATGGCCCATGGCCTGCCCTTATGCAAGGATACCATGGCTGGCCAAGAGCCTTGGATGCCCTTGCTAAACAATGCTTCTACATGCTTCTACACATACCTAGGGTAAGATGACCTACATGAACTGCCTGCTCTCTGCGTGGGTTAAGTGACAGACTCTGACACCTAAGGCTTGGAAAGACCTACGTGCTCGTGCATGACATGTCGCTGCACTAGGGCTGACAATGGGGTCACAATGTATGACAAATAAACTTGAAAAAGGTACTAACTCTGTACAAGTATGGCATTGATGATTAGCCAATGTGTCACATGGCACCTCAGTGCATGGGCGCTCATGATAGACAAGGGCACTTTTTATATAAACCATCAACTTATCTTGAAGATGTAAACATGACCATGACCAAAACTGAATCCATGACGTTCCACAGAATTGAAATTGTAAATATATCCAGTGTTGAAAATAAAATTTGCACATGACGCGATATTTAGGCCCCTCTATGATATCTGTGTATCCTGCATGCTGAAATGTTTTTTTGCACATATAATGCCGCACTGGGGCCAACCCCCCCACCCCCCCCCCCGCCCCGACATCTTTATTAGCCACCAGGAGTATTTCAACTGTAGAAGCTTTGGGGGCCTCTTCTTCTCCCACACGAAAGGCCATATTAATCCAAGTACAATCACCTCTTCTTCTTCCATGGCCATATTTATCCAGATACAATCACCATAATAAATTTACAACCAAGCTTTCAAATCATGCCTCAAAATTCCATAAACGTAAGAGAAATGAACTTTCCGTGGTGTGTACTGATCTTCTCCTTCTTTCCAATGTCTTCATAATCACCATAAACTTTCCAGGCAACTAGAGCACCAGAAACCCCTTCCCGTATAACGATGTAAAATAACACAGATTCTAGCTAGTGCAATCATATTGTAGATATAACTTGTGATGGAAAATTGCCAAAGATTAAACCTGAATTTGCAGGTCTTGAAACCATTGATAATCAGCCCATTCGCCAAATTCATGTGTACAACCAGCAGGTACAGGTAATTCAGCATTTGGTGCTAGTATGGTACAGCTGGCACAAAGGTGGGCAGCAGGTACACCATACATATGGATCAGCTGGTACAGATAAAAAAACATCAGCTGCAGCAGTACATGCCGTGCAAAGTATCACATCAGCAGTAGCACAGATCGTACAAGTGCAAGAGAAGCTGTATGGTAGGTTCAGGTAAGTACAGCTGGTCCAAAAGAGGTACCACAGCATAAAAATGGTGTACGGCCAGTTGCGCTCTGTAGGGAGAGAGAAGAGAGTTGAGAATATGAAAAATCTCCCATGATGAACAAAAACGAAGCCTTTTAGTGTCTTCATAAGCTTAGGTCCCATGCACAATAGTCGGTGCCAAGTGTTGGGCAAGCTGGAATGAAAGTCAACATATGTACTGTCCAAATCTGAAGCTTACGTTTTTCTCCTTGATTTTACACGTTCTGGGTGCCCCAAATGTTAAAAACCAGCCCAATATGTGTGGAACTCTTTACTCACAGGGTGCTCAAGCAATAAAATGTCTAGGCACATTAAAATGAGCGTGAATCCATTTAAATTACGAGGTGCCCTGTCATGATTGTGACTTAATGTCTCTTAATTACCCTTAATTACTCTTAGTCATTGAAAGAACACGAGTGAAGGGTCACACCTTGTCACATGGGTCATCACCAAAGGACACGTCTCTTCAAAGGGACACATCTATTGATTAAAGGACACATCTCATAGGCATGCCTTTCTTAGCCTACATGCTAACTACATGCTCTCAATGTAAATCTACTGCTATGGCTTGACTTCTACATGTATTTATCTGATGATTTCTCCAAGTGGGTAAGATGACTAACACATACAGACTCTCTATGGTTGTGGAGACTGACCTATGAAGCTCGTGCCTAACATGTACCAAGGCCCAACTAGCGTGCGAAACAAGACAAAAACACAAAAAAAACAGGCACCCAAGCTAGCCGCCAGCATAAAAAACAACAACAACAATGGTTAGCCCGACTAGTGATCTCCACAAAACAAAAAAAAAAACGCACCAATGGCAAACTGGTTAGTGCTCTTTGTGTGTCTTCAGAGACGGATTCCTTCGCTACAACTATGACACGTTTCCGACAGCATACCAATCCAACCGGAATATTTGCAACATCTATACCACAGGTGTGATCGTTTCATAAATTAATCACACTTTTTCCAATACAAAAAAATGTGGTATTTTCGTGTTCAAGAAACCTAGCGTTTCATTCTTCTCTGGGCACAACACTCTTCGGTTCTACGGGCTCAAGGCATCTACTCACATTTACTCGACGCATCTTACCATTTTCCTAGTGAATTTCCTTTTATTGCAGTAGCTTATGGACGAAGGGAGTTAAGAGTTCAGTTACATTCAGGACTCTCCTCCTCGAGCATCTTCTCCGGCGACACCTCCAGTGCCTTCTCCTGTACTGACCCTCCACCTCGCATCTTTTGAGTACAGGTGGCTACACGTACCTTAGAGCCTCGCCAGTACGGCGTGTGGATCTTTGTGGTTACAACTCCGGAGGAGTACCTGCACCATTATACCTTTCTTTTGTGATGGTACCCGTACATGAGCCTCTCCATTCTGGTGTGCCAAATCCTCTTCCACGCGCTTGGTCTCTATTCAGAGGGACCACCTTCATTATTTACTATATGCGTTGCCTCACCGGATTATTCTCCTCGGACACCTACACCAGTATCTGAGAGTCCTAGCCCGACTACGGTACTTGATGACCCCCTCTCCCCGCTACACCGGGTGGTCTATTTTTGCTCGCCCCTTGACAACATTGCTCTGACCTTCCTCCATGGCATCGACTCGTCCTCCATGCGCGATGGTTCTCTCTAGGGCACAACAGTGCCAACAGGAGCTGCAACAGCGCAATCCGGTTCAATCTCCTACCATGGTGGATGAACCAATCATTGAGGGCGAACCCGTTCTCACCGGATGGTAGCAAACCCAGATGACAGCTATGCAAAGTCAATTCCAAAAGACTTTGGAGACTCTCACGTCGCAGATCCAACAGATGCAGTCCCAGTATTCTCAACATGCAAGTTTGAAGGCTTCAATCGATGTACCAGTTCCAGACACCGATGTGGTACCCTAGAGATAGAAGCCGATGACTTAAAAGTTATTTATCGCTTGTTGCAAGCATCAGAAACTAAGAAATTGGCCATTAAACCTCTTGAGTCCTTTTTCGGCCAACGCAACACGCGTACACTTGATCAATGGCTGTACAAGCTCCGCTTGTACTTTGAGTCTCTGGATTTCACCAATGCAAAAAAGATTACCTTTGTCGCATCTTTGTTGAAAGACAATGCATTCTTATGGTAGTAACGACGATTGTCTGATGGGCAGACCGTCAGTACAAATTCGAGTGTCATCCGTAAGCAGTTCGTACCTGCCAATGCGGATTTTCAAGCACGATCTTGCTTACGCCATTTGACCCAAACGAGATCATTGGCCTCTTATATCTCGTAGTTTACCAACTTAGTACTGGAGATTTCAACATTGTTCTCGGAAGACAAGCTACATGCTTTTCTTGAGAGACTTATCCCCACATTGCGCACGGATCTTCACAAATATAACCCATTCGACCTCGCACTTGCTAATCGCTATGTTGAGCTCATAGCCGATATCCCAGTCACCCAACGGGGATCTTCGTCACAAGGTCACCCAGGCTTTTCTACTTTTGGTAATGGTAATAAATTTGGTTCCAAATTTTTTGGCGCTTCTTAACCTCGACCCAATTCTCAACAGCAGTCATTCCAAAAGCCTCACCAACGAGAGGGGTCGTCTTCTGACCGACCATGGTGCCAATAGTCTTATCAACCATGAGGATCAGACCGTGGACGAGACTCTGGACGTGACCAGTCCCATAACCCGAAGCAGTCCCCTGCTATAGGCCAATAGAAGATAGGCCTATCCACCATTTGTTCCGGAAACCACTGATGGCTCGAATGCTCTAAATCTCCCAGTACTCGGCAAAACTCCAACGCGGAACCTTCCACCTTGGAAGACAGGTCTCAAGTTTAGTCTACATACTTCTAAAGGCAAGCGTGTTATGGTCATATCCTAGCATGCACAAGCTTGCGTCATTACCTCAATGGCTAAAACACAGTCTGCCTCTACAATTGCAGCCTCCGTATCCATTGAAGTGTTGACACTAATTGACTCAATTTTTGGCTGTTCCATTATTGTTCTAATTGACAACGGATGTTCTCACAATTTTGTAGCCATGGCAATGGTGCAACGATTGAAGATACACACCACTCGCAGTCTTCACACTTATGAGATTGAGTTGGCAGACGGATCGGGATTTAAATGCAACACTATGGCTCCTTGACTTTCCTTTCGCATTCACCAATATCGTGATAAGATGGATTTTGAGGTTATGCCTTTATCACGATACGGTATTCTGTTGGGTCAACAATGGCTATATCAGTACAACCCTCTCATCAGTTTCTACATACAGTTTGTCAAAGGGTGTTCGCGATCAATCCTCCACATCAACCTTGTCTGCATTACATGCGAAGCGGTGGGTTCGCAAGGCCGGTTGTTCTTCGACACTCTTAATGGTTTTTTCTACAAAGGAGACACTGGACAATGCTTGACCAGAATCCCAAGGTGGCATATTTGGCTCAACCCTTCCTTACCCCTCATTTGGATTTGTTTCCTACAGAACTCCCTCCAGTTTTGTCTTCTCAATGCCCAATAGGTCATCCGATCGATTTACTCCTGGCAGTTCGCCACTGGCTCGTGCTCCATATCAAGTCTCTTTTATTGAATCCCAAGAAATTCAATGCCAGTTAACGTAGCTTTTGGACAAAGGTCATATTTGTCCTAGTAAGAGTCCTTTTCGTGCACCAGTTTCATCGTGAAAAAGAAAGATAAGTCAATGCGACTTTGCATTGATTATCGCATGTAACTCGCTCAGGAAGCACGGGAGTGGGTGTGCATCGCTTGACCATGAGCACATTTAAACATTTCTGCATTTAATCATAGCCATTAAACAATCCACAAAGCTGAAAATAAAAGTTGTACATATAACACTGCATAGAGGCCGGAATGGCCGAAACCCCCCCCCCCCCCTTTGGAGTATTTCATTATCCAAGGAGAATTACATGTACAAGCTTTGAGGGCCTTACTCTCCCCATGGGAGATGCCGGATTATCCATGTACAACCATAAACCTGTCCTTCATCCAATATGGGTCCTTCCATAGACGCACAAACATGTATAACAGTCCACATGGCTCTTCCATACGCTCATAAACTTTTATGACAATCCATATGACTCTTCCACGAGCACGTAAACCTGTAAACCAGCCCATGTGGCCCATCCTTGAGCTCATAAACTTGTAAACCAGCGCATGTGGCTCATCCATGAGCGCATAAACCAGTATAGCAGCTTGTATGTCGCATCCATAAGTGCCAAAACCTGCAAAACAGCTTGTATATTGCATAAAACCAGAAATTTCAGCAAGCTTTAGGTCTGTTTTGCTGAAAACAGCCATCCGGGGTGTGCAAGATGGTATAGAGTAGTGAAAATCATCTTTCCCAAGCTGGATATGTCTATGGTGGGCTTAGAAATGAAGAAAAATGAGACTTTTCTTCAGCCTTCAAAAACTTGCTTGAAGCTCAAACTTGCCTAAGAGATAACTCTCTCATTCAAATAAGCAAGAAAATGCTACAATGCCATGTGTAGAGCTGAATTGACAAGTGCGAGGACACTTGTCTCACTTTTACCCTCTAATTTGCCACATGTCCCAAATCCGAAGGCCAGAAATTCCACATCTTCAGCTCTAAAAATATCTCAAATGATAGCTAATGGTACTTCGGCAATCCTCGATCTGTGCGGAATTCTGGAGGTAATGACGCGAACAGAAATTCCATCGGAGATTGCCAAAAATAGCAACCTCTCCTAAAATTTAGGAGATGATCTCTTTGTGTTCCACCACATGAGAAATACATGTAAGCACTATGTAGAAACCTGTTTTATTGCTCGATCTCTCCCAAATCCTCAAGAGTTTGCCATACATACTTTTCACTTGACACTTCAGCTCCAAAGCCCATTTCTGTGTCCAAGAAACCGTCTCGAGTGCCTAGACCATGCTATGAACACTTGGTCCTCTATACTTTCCCAAAGCTTGTACATTCTTGATCTTTCGAGCCCATCCACACACATGAATTCTGGAGACATCCACATTCGTCCATAGAAAGTGCCTGCGAAGCCCAATATCTATATAAATCTTGTCCAAGAAAAACAAATCTCCTTAGATATAATCCATCCCAATAAAAGAAGCCATGAAAAGAATTCATTCCATTAAAGGGAGCCATGAAAAGAATTCATTCCATTAAAGGGAGCCATAAGTCCATAAAGCCATCAAACTGAAGAATGCAAAAGATAACCATATATATATATCTATAACCATGTCATATACTGCAGTCCTCGAGCATCGTGCTCACAATAGAGATGACCTCTAGATTCTAGGCTTCTTAGCCATGAAAAGCATTTTTCCTGAAACACATTCAAGAAAAACATACAACACTTCTCCTTGCATTTACAGTGTACACACAAGGTTTAGGTGTTCAAAACACATAAACCACGAAGAATAAAAAAGTAATAGCTTTGTAACCTCAAGAATACTTAGCTCTTCTTCTTTGCCGAAAACATCATGAAGCCACGAGACAAATAGAACTCCACCAAACCTATAAAACAGCTTGTATATTGCATAAAACCAGAAATTTCAGCAAGCTTTAGGACTGTTTTGCTGAAAAACAGCTATCTGGGGTGTGCAAGATGGTATAGAGTAGTGAAAATCATCTTCCCCAAGCTGGATATGGCTATGGTGGGCTTAGAAATGAAGAAAAATCAGACTTTTCAGCCTTCAAAAACTTGCTTGAAGCTGAAACTCGCCCAAGAGATAACTCTCCCAGTCAAATAAGCAAGAAAATGCTACAATGCCATGTGTAGAGCTGAATTGACAAGTGTTGAGGACACTTGTCTCACTTTTATCCTCTAATTTGCCACATGTTCAGAAATTCCACAATCTTTAGCTCTAAAAATATCCCAGATGATAACTAATTTCACAATGGTGCTTCGGCAATCCTCGATCTTTGTTGAATCCCAGAGGTAGTTCGCCTTTCATGCGAACGAGGCCTTTTGGACTCAGATGGGTGGCAGATGCAAGTTGCAACAAAGAGTTTTTTTCAGCACACAGGCCTTCCCATAGCAGGGACTCTGTGAGGTACTTGCAAGATTCACAGGGTGAGGTTTAGATTGAGCCTGATAAGGTGAGGGATATTGCTTCAGAATTTTATTGGTCTTTGTTGACTGCAGAGGTGCCCTCTCCTCAAAGAGATGTGGCACGGCAGAAAGTTTGGGAATGCATGCCCAGGCTCATTACAGATGCTATGTGTTCTTCCCTGGATGCCTCTTTCTCGAAGGATGAATTCCTTCACGCTCTGCATGCTCTTTCCAGTGGTTCATGCCCCGGGGATGATGGTCTTTCTCCCGCCTTCTTTATTCTTTTTTGGGATCATATTGGAGATGCTATCATTGTTGCCCTTCAGGAAATGTGGGTGTCGGGTATGATGCCTCCATACCTCACGGAGGGACTGATTCACCTTATCCCCAAGAGTGGGGACAAGACTGACATCAAGCAATGAAGGCCCATCACCCTCCTTGGTTCTGCATACAAAATCTTAGCTAAAGCCTTGAGTATAAGGTTGCAGCCGATTCTCCAAAGGACTATCCATGATACCCAAAATGGATTTCTCCAAGGAAGGAGTATATTTGATAACATCTTTTTTTTCTGGGAAGCTGTCGAGTGGGCAAAGGCTAGTCAGCAGCCTCTATGAGGAGAGGGCTATCTCATACAATTTTGGGTGGGGGGGGGGGGGGGGGGATAACCACATAGGTGGTCTATAGTGCCAAGTGGGCTCACCACCACTATCTGTGAGAAAGGACCAGGTCGCCAGAGCCTCCGGAAGGCTTCTCAACGCTTCCGCATACGGTTAGAACCACCCTGAAGCTTCCCTCTTTGGCTGCGGAGGGTATGAATGATGTTGATCCAGATTTTCTTGATGGACTCCGCAAGTGGGGTGGGGGTGCCTTCGATGGCTTCTCTGCATCGAGCTCACCAGACGTGCCATGCGACATTGCTGCTACAAATCTCCCATCTCTGGCTTGAACTAGGAGTCCAAAGACCAGTAAATGGGGTTGGGATTGGCACTATCGAGATGTGAAGGTGAGAGACTTGAAGGGCTAGTCTCCCACCTTCCTCCTCGTAATCCATGACAACCTCGGCCTCAGTGGCCCTAGCAACGGCCCCATGTAATAGTACGGGAAGAGGCCCTTTCCATAGTGAAGATGCGGAGAATCCGTTGCCAAACCTGATAAGCCTTCAGCCGACCCCAAAGACAATGTTGCTGGGACTCTTGGGGATGGCCACATCTCGGACATGATGTTGGTCTACCTCCAATGGCCAACCATGTGCCTACCACCAAACTCCTATGTGCCAGCAGCCACAAAAAGAGAGTGATCTTCCAAGGTTGGAAACTGTCCTAGAGCCTCTGCCAAAAATCTAAGAGTGCGATAAGAGACCTTGGGACTGTCATCGTGCTGTTGTTGCCAGAGTGCCCTTGACCTCGGGCATCCGGATCCTACCGCCTAGCCATTCAGTGTATGCAAAAAATGGGGTATCCGGAATATCCTCCCTATCTGCAGGATGACACCAAGTCCACTCCCCCGGGTCCAACTGGAGGTGCGTGATGGGCCGGCTCTCCCAAATCCATAAACGCCAGTGTCTCTCCCTGGCCACCTTGGCCGGTGGTTGGGTCAATGTGCCACTCATGTGCATGGAATCCAATCACCCTCACCCTCTGCAGCGTGCACAACCTGAAGTCCTCCAAGGGGGGCTCTGCTCTCACTAATCTGCCACGAGGTCCAATCGAAAAGGTGAGCAAGGCGGAGCTCTCATCCGCTCCATGAGCTGCCAGGAGAATATCATGCCTGGTGAACACTCGCAGCCATTGTGGGGGAATAGGGTCGGGGATCGGGGTCAGCCACTCCAGAGGAATCGCAAAGTCGATGTTGAGGCTGAGTCTCCCTGCCCTGGGCCCCTCTCCTGGGCCCATTGGGAGCGGCTGTCTTAATGTAAGCCAATCTCCAAGGGACCTAGTAGGGCTCGTGTCAAAGCTCCCCAGGATACGTGAGGGTGAGTCCCTAACATGTGACCACTAGGTAAACAGATCAGGGGTTCCAGATCAAGGGCTGTCGGAGACGCTCCTTGGAGGCTACTGGAACAGGCTGCTGAAGGGCCAGCCTAAGATGATCCCAAGCTCGTAATAAACTGGCTGCAAATGTGTCCCTGATGGCCCGATGGGGTCATAGACACAGTAGCCATTAGTTCCAATATAACAGTTACAATATAAGCGGCAGTAGTTTTTGTTCATGTGTGAAATGACAAGAAGAAACCCATGTTTTTTTTTCCCATGAGAAGATCCTTCTGTAGTCGCAAGGTTTGGTACCAGCCCGGAGGCGTCAGGGTCTTCCCAATCGAAGGGATTACAGCTTGTGGTCGCAAAGTGGCCACAAGACCAACAACGCATGTGGGTATTCGAAGTCAGGACCTCCCCTCCTTGAGTCACAATCCCTCACTACTGGGCTATGTGTTTATCAGCAAGAAACCCATATGACTGATCTTTATGGCATGCTGTTGTTTGTAGAGTGTTAATGACAAGATGGGCACCATTGACAGTACTGAATACTAGCTAGGAATTTTCTTTGCTTTACAGCATCTCCAACCTCTGCAGGTTGGCCAGACAACCTTGTCTCCTTGATCCTTAGCTCTCTTTGGTTATTCCTGGTACCTGCTAGTGTAGATCTGCCTGCTTGAG
The DNA here is from genome assembly GCF_041138505.1 of Cibotium barometz. Classification (NCBI taxonomy): domain Eukaryota; kingdom Viridiplantae; phylum Streptophyta; class Polypodiopsida; order Cyatheales; family Cibotiaceae; genus Cibotium; species Cibotium barometz. The sequence goes on from NC_141066.1 coordinate 37,931,728, forward strand.
CAACTGGGCCACACTGGCTGGCTTCTTTGGTTGTCCATAGCCGCGTGCGTACACATGCTGCCTGTTGTTTTTTGATAAATGCCTTGTTTGCTGCTGGAAAATCTGTCCTTTATGCTCTTCATGCACCTGGTTCCTACCAACTCTGCGCAGCCATAGTGTATGACCATGAGTTGCTCATTTGTGCATGACAATAGTGTGTACGTCTGACCTGGCTATACCTTGATGTACACTGATGTCAAATGTATTGATGGATTCTAGACCACAATCAAAAAGAATTGCAAGCTGCTTATATCTAACTTTCTGTTTTCCAGGTTTGATGGTTTTACAAGCACTTTCCAGGACAAGCTTTTCAAGGGCTATAGCATGGATATTTATAATCAAGTATTTTACGTAACTTTGTGCTCCTCCTTCCTTAGCATGAGTGGTGAGATTTCTAACCAACTTAATAGACTACGGATGCTTACACATGTATCCCTCCCTATCCCTCCCCATCACATGTTGAATGGCAAGGTTTCCCTCCCCCTCAGTACTAAGAATTTGCTGAGGATTTTGTAGGACTGTTGGTTCAGAAACAATGGTTTCTTGCTATCGACTTCATCCACAGGCATCCCGACTGTCTTATTGACATCCTGCTCTTGTCTATGGTAAGTAGCTATTTGGATTCCAGCTCTACCTGCATACCTGTTTAAAATTTGGAAAACAATCTAGTCAATGATTTTTATGTGACGTGCACACATGCACATAATAAGCATGTACATACTCATGGATGCATGTCCACTTGCATATAATTCATGTGCATTGTATGCTACATGTAATGTGCTCATGCATACACACGTAGGAGGCTCATGTAGTTTCAGTCTGCTTTTTTATGCAATGGCATGAAACTGTGTTCAATTATTAATAAAGTACATACCCCAATGTGCACATATGTGCATGCATATGCATGTGTTGTTACAGTTGTACTCATGCCAGCCCCCTGAACACGAATTCAAGAGTCTAATGCAATGTGCCTTGTATTATACTGAGTGTATGTCTATCTTCAGATTGAACCTGTCATGTTCATATGAGAAGTGATTGAATTCTCGTAATAGGTTGAAATTGTGCTTGTGTGCATGTGCGTGTGTGTGTGAGAGAGAGCGATTATTGAGTGGTTTCTTACATCCTAAGATTTGTATATTGCAGGTTGCCACTGCCAGCCAGTTTTTTATTTCCTACACAATACGTACTTTTGGTGCCTTAATATTCTCTACAATCATGACTACGAGGCAGGTAAAGTAAACAAATGATGATAAACCCCTTCGGATATGGATTAGAGTTCATTTGCATTAAAGCTAGGACAATAGATTCCTTTGTAAGCTAACTCCTGATTTGCAAATACAGCTTACAAGTATCCTTCTGTCATGTGTATGGTTTGCTCATCCGTTGAGTTGGCAACAAATGTTTGGAGGGGTAAGCTTATTTCTTTTCTGAAGCATCCAGTCTGAATGGCATGATGAACAGGATCTCTTGGTCCAACCTAGGCAGGTTCGCCGAGTACACATGGAGGAATATTGTTTTTTACACAGACTCATCAGAGCTCGGAAAGGGGGCTACCCATAACCCGAGGTATTGGGATATGTATGGAAGTCAGGCACATACCACTGGGGTTGCTGGGGTCAGGAGGAGTTGCATGCTTGTTACAGCCTAGTACACGCAGAGTTACTCATAGTTGTTAAGAGGGGATGAGAAGGCCCACTTCATGTGGATGAGTTTGCTCGGGTCTGGCATCAGGATGTAGTACATTGCATTATGTTATTTCCAACCTGAGACATTAGCCTATGCACGGGATTTGATGCAGGATGGACAGTCCCCGTATTCCCCTTATTTTGCAGACACTATGGAGCCAACAAGGGGATTTTCTCTTGTTGGATGCACAGACAGCTGAGATGCAGGTCCAGATGTATGATTTTTATGGAGGCTCTACTATGCTCCCGGAGATAGACCTAGGAGAGATGGGATTGCACCGGACATCCCAGGATGTAGGGCATGTCACTATGTACGGGAGACATTTTTTAAAGACATGGGGACCATGCATGAGCTGATCATATATAACAAGATGTCCCACTGACCTACATTTGAGAGCCTTACATATATAACAAGATGTCCCACTGACCTACATTTGAGAGCCTTACTTGCTTTCGGTATAGGATTTCACTTGACGGTGGGTGAGGTAGAGAATGATGGTGTGAGAGAGAGAAGGAAAGAGGGAGAAATAGGGAGAGAGACAATGAGAGATTGGAGTGAGGATGAGAGTAAGAGCCCGGGGGTCATATATATAGATAGAATATGCTAAAAGCAAAATTTTATTTACATGGATAATTCCTAAAGTTAGAAAACCAATTGTATGTATAAATGCTATATTTAGGAAAAGTAATTGCATGGTTAAATGCTATATTTAGGAAAAGATATTCTAAGCATTGATAATATTAGATGTTGACATCAACATTAAAAAAAATTTAATATAAAAAATGAAGATATTCCAACCATAATATTCTGCTTTGTGCGATGTAGGAGTGGTACACCAAATTGTAGTGGAATGGTAGCATATATGGTCCATTTGAAGACATGTGAGAGGAATGTGAGAGGAACCACTGTGTAATCTTGGCACACCACCCCTTTCATGTCCCTGCGCTGCTTAATTGCCTAAACAACTTCCAGTGCAACCCTGAGGAGCCAATATATCTGAGGTGTAGAGGCAGTATATAAAAGTCATTATTTCTTCACCTGAACTCCATCCTTTTCCAATCATCCTCCCCAAGGCCTGGTCCCTAAAACATGGCAGCAGGTGTCACAAATGTACTAAAGAGCCATCTCCTAAGCATTGGGCTCCTGCAAGTGGGTGTGGAAGCATTCTCTCTTTAAGCGGCATATTCCCTTGTTGGCTAGGCCTGGGCTGTCGGGCGCATGGTGAAGATCGGGTGAGTGAAACTGACTGCTGGATAAACATGAAATTTGACAATCTCCACCCGATCTCCTCCATGTAAAATGATGCCAGATATGATACTGAATTCGAGATAAGCACTCTTTATCATATGCATACCGGAAGATGGGGACCAGTGTGTCTGTAACTGTGGATCTCATCTATATATAATAAGCCAAATAATGTCTGTGAAAGAGGGCCTCCCTGTTACACCCCAATCGTGCTAATGATCTCAACAGAATGCTACCTCGTGCCTGGACTCTCCTTGTAACCAACTTGTATGGAGCCATGACTCTCCTTATCATCTTCAAGGCCAGGGTCAACTCTTGAAGTTGTTTGAAGAGGCAGGCCTACAGTATCAAATGCTTTGCAAAAATACAAAGCAGCAGTATGTGTGTTGCTTACGCAACGTGGCCACTTCAGTGGTGGCTTTTAGTATCCAGTTATAGTAGGTCCTCTGGAAGCCTGCCTGTCCTCTAGCTCAGCAAGTAGGACCTCATGGTTTCAATTGAAAAAAAAGCTTTCCAATTGTTTGCTCATGTAAAATTGCAGTTTTGTAATTTGTTGTTGTGAAGTTTGACATTTTTTTCCTTTGCATACAGTTGGTGGTTTTCTGCTCGCTTTACTTCAAATCTTTCTTCAACTCAAAGTCCAAAAAGTCCACCACTGCAAGGGTTATAAAGGTGGCACTGGATGTGGAAAAGATGGAAGAAGGTGCTATTCTCAGCAGTGGGTTGAACCCTCAAAAAGACATGGTTGGCTCAAACGGCGTACTGACAACAAGCTTGAGTTGAAGGCGTATGATTTGCGGCTTTGTAACAAAGCTGCCATGTTTGCAAGGTTTGAGTTTTCAGCAATACAGTTATTTTAGGTAAGTGCAAAGCCCAAGTCTGCACACTTACCTGGGTCCAGTGACCCCTCAATATCCAATTATAATGATGGATTGATAGAGATGGGCAGTTTAGCAGATGTTTTTGGGCATCAGTTGCTTTTTTGAAGCCGAGGAAGCTCCTGAAAATTGCCTTGACAATTAAAGACACAATAGAAAAGGTAAACATTGCCTGAAGATCAACTTGATGCTTGGAGGTGATTTTGTAACATAGATTGCCCAAACCCCATGTATCTTGGTTAAAGTGATTGAATCCAAGATACAAATGAGTCCATATAATCCTAATTGCTTGCTTGAAATATTGATTTTAATTGCCTAAACAAATTTAATGTTTATTTATTATTATTATTTTTTCGAAAGTTTGGTGAATTAGAAATTACTTCACAACAATCACCCCCATCTTTACAAGGAACCACCGCAAGCAGCCACCGAGGCATGAACCTGGGACCTCATGCATGGACTTCAAACACCCTAACAACTGGGCTATGTGCTTGGTGGTAAGTAGATGTATGGTGTAGTCCAATTTACTCGTCAATCAAGACGCTAGATTTGTCATCATAGTGCATAAATATGGAGGTGGTTAGCATTTTACCCACAAGCATCATAACCATGTATGCCACCTTAATCTCACAAGACAAAACCACCCTTATACTCAGTTTTGTCCACTACCAAATTGGATCTCTGAACGCTTGCCCAGTTGCCAAAAACTAATGCTAAAGCTGTCTGTGTAAGCAATCAAAAGGTTTTAGGACCACAGGAATCATGTCACATGGCTGCTTTTAGGATTGCTTTTTGATCGCCACCCTCCCTAGAAGATTGTGAAGCAGCATGGCCGCCTTTACACGCCTTGACGGTGATATCCTCTTCTGCCCTGGCACAATCACCTTGACGGCAACAACCTCCTCTCTGTGTTGCACCCCACAATCTCACTCTTCTGTATGCAAAGTCCACAGCTCCCCCTACGGGGACAGAAGCGTTCACCCCTCTCCCTCCCGCACCCCCCCTTCTCCCCCCCTCTCCTTTATTTTTTAGCGTAGCGGTAACGGCTCTTGCCCTACACCGCCATGGTTTGGGTTCAATACCCGCCCCCTCCTCCCGCATGCCTAAATGGCATGTGGTCTGTCCATTTTCTTACTTAATAAAATAAAATAAAAATATCCCTCCCAACACCCAAAAAAAAAACAGCCTATCTCGATTTTTTTTTTTTTTTGGTGGCAATACTCTCTTACGCGTTTACACATGCATCTTACACCCTTGGTGCTTGAAAATTTGCGGGTGGGGCGCGGGGGGTATGTACTCGGGTATATGCAAGAATGTGTATTGGGCCATGTCTAATTGGTATTATTTCAACCCACAACCTCTTACTTGGACCAACCACCTCCCTTAACAAGCATTGTTCCATTTGAGATTGAAATATGTATTTTCTTGGGCTTAAAAATATTTCGTCGACAAGTGTAGGGCAGTGTCAGAAGTAAGCCTTTTTTGTAACCAATGAAAGAAATGCATACAGAAGTAAGCCTTTTCTGTAACCAATGAAAGAAATGCATAGGTTTATTGGTTTTATAACTAAAATTTCAAACAATTGAATCTTTAAGTTCAAGTCCAAGCAAAATTACAACCGATTTTTCTTAATTTGAACTGTGAAAATTACACTAAAGGGTGGTCCTTTCTCATGTTTGGTGTGGTTTTTTCTCGACATTGGTGTGGGTTCCCCTACCAAACACAAATGGCCTGCTTAAGATGAATGGGTCCCCCACTAAACAGAAATGGCCTGCTAAAGACAAAGGGCAGGGTTTGATTTGTACCTATCATCATAGGTGTCCTCAAACTTGCATCTAGCCACCATTTCTCCATGCCAACGCATGTGACTTTCCCCTTGATTGGTAGGTTCCTTATGGCTAAGGGAAAGATTTGCAATAACTCAAGAGCTCTAGCTATGAAGATATGCTTGGATTGCTCAAGCTCTTGGAGAGGTAAGTATGCTATTTAATGATGTGAATAAAAGCGAGAAAAGCATCACTATCTTGAATTCTATGGTCATACATTATCCAAGGGATGCAAAAATACCACATTTACAATATTTTCCCATATTGATTCTTTAGAAGTCATGCCCAAAATAGGGGTATGACTAAAAAGAAACCAAAACTTATCCTTAATAGTCCAACTCGCAATTTTAGGCCTATAGGTAAATGTATGGGGGGTGTGTGTGTGTGTGTGTGGGGGGGGGGGGGGGGATATGTGACAATACAAATGTTTTTTTTTGAAATTTGACAATACAAAACACCCCCAAATTATATACATTTATTCTCACAAAAAAAGTTCTACACTCCCATCATTTCAATATATGGTCATAATTTATGCAAAAGGTTAAAAATATCTCCTTAGCCATAGTGAAATGATATGAATAAGAAAAATAGAGGAGATTTTGTCAAAATCAACACATCAAGAGAAGCCACACTCAAAAACCTTTTTCTACTCGATACTAGCAACTTCTTGTTAAATTCTATTAACGAGAACATAGCATATATATATTTTTATAATAAGAAAACAAAGATTTACCATATAGAATGTGTTAGGAGACTAGACGTACATAGAGGTAAGTAAGACATCTTGTTTAAAGAGACATTGGAAGATAGTCTTCAAACTCTTAGTGGGGTTTATATATCATGCATGTAGCACTGCATGCTCAAAGAAATTGGTTTACATATTATGCGTCCAGCGTTGCATGCTCAAAGAAAGAGGTTTGAAAATCCAATTAATCTATTTCGATGCAATGCATCAAATTAGTTTGTAAGGGCACCTAGAAATGTCACAATGTATCGAATTTGAAAAACAGGATGCCTTTACACCCCACCTTGATGCAATACATTAAAATTGGATGTACAAGTACAATTTGGGTAGCTTTTTACACCCCTTTATATCCCACCTCAGATGCATTGCATCGATTTGATCATCCTCCTTGACGTGTGGATTGGCTTTGTTTTGCCAAAATTTGAGCCCCTAGGTTCTATGTTTGTGGCAACCCCCTTTCCATTTGTAACTCTATCCTAAGCATGTCTTCTAGATATTCACATGGTGGTAGAACATAAGGGAATGGTTACGCAAAGCCCTATGTCTCAAGGTTTAGATTTTCTTGCCCCATGGGGTTGGGTTGTGCAATTTCCAATGGCACTTATCCTATGCTCGCCTAGCTTTTATACTACATGCTTGCTATTGTTGTTGGCGAGGACACGTTATGTGATTGATGTAGATCCGTTGGGTCTGAGGTAGTTCCAGTCATTGGCTCTTTATCCTTCCTTGTGTTCCCTATTCCTCTTCTAAATGAAGAGGAATTGGAACTTGGTTATGTGGGTGAAGAACCTTTTATAATGGGTTCTTGTAGACAATGGGACTCTTATTTGTACCCTGTGTTTGTTATCATTGAGTATTTTGTGGAATGACCATTCCTAATGATATATCAAAAGAGACATGTCCTGATTTGCCGGCATAAATTATGGTTGTTGGGTTACTTAGCCATGGCCATCTTGGGTCAAACCCACCTTAAGATCGACACCAAACATTGAAAACATTGAGGCGCCGACATGGTTTGAGTACTAAGTGAGGGAGAGATACATTGAGGCATTTGGTCGTCTTGCTTCTCTAGCTCCTCATTGAAGCTCCGCCCCAAGATAGTTTAATATCATTTTCATGAAGTTTTTGGCATTGTCATTTGTTGGAAAAGAATTTTCTCAATGCTCCACCCTTGTGTTGTTTCTGTAGGTGATGGATGTGCCCTATTATGTAAGCCCCCCTTTATGAGGAGAAGATGTTATGGTGAGAACGTGGGCACTAGGTAGCTACATTGGATCGTGGTCAAGTGTGGCCAAATGGTTATGAGACGACTTACATAGAATTGGCATTCTACCAAGTAGGATGCATGCTTGTGTGGACTATGTGACCCCATTTGTGAGTGCTAGACAACAAACTAACAAGGACACATTGTTCTCGGGTTGTGGGGCCTATTTGAGGGTCCAAATAGTCTCAGATGGTCATGGGAGTTGTGTTTAATAAATCTTGTAAAAGCAAGACATTTCTTTGTCCTGAGTTTGACTGGATTGCCATCAAAGCTCCTTACCCAGAGCACACGAGTGGGCGAACGCCATCAATTCAAGTTTGCAAACAGTAATATTGTTTACTCTCCACTTCTTTTAACAAAGTAAACTTACTTACTATATATACACTTACCTATGTACATATAAAAACTTATATATATATATATATATATATATATATATATATATAAAAGCTTACTATGTACTTACATATATACATATATGCTTACTAAACTATGTGCTTCCTAACTCAAGAAGTTAGCATTACCTTCAACTTACATTTTGAGGAAAATCCTCACGAATGTATCCGTGTCGCAATGATGTTTCCATCATGCATCATCTTGAGCACTACATTATGTACCTTCAGTAGCACACCCTACTAAAAAAAATACCCATCAAACTTTGTATTTCAGTTAGAGCTTGGCTTTCCTGACTAAAACCGATAGGATTATCAAAGCTTCTATATTGTCCACATACCAATACAGTAAGTTTATTGACCGTATCTTATTAAGGGAAATCATCTACTAAGTGGTATGAATGGTGTCTACATTTTGAATTCTCTCTCTCTCTCTCTCTCTCTCTCTCTCTCTCTCTCTCTCTCTCTCTCTCTCTCTCTCTCTCTCTCACTTTCCACATCTCGCAACATGCACATCATGGATTTTTTGATCCCTCATAGCCTAGGTGTTCAACACACACACCATGGATTTTTTGATCCCCCGTAGCCTAGGTCTTCAACATGTATAGCTTTGAAGCCTACATTTGGTACCAGAGCACATGGTCACCTTCTTACTTTCGACTTACGTTGAAATGAGTGTTAGTCCACATCATCTCCATGTGTATTACCCCACCATGAGTGTCCTCACTACCTGGCTTCTTCATGCTACTACTCTGCTGTGCCACCATTGTGCATGCTTGCTCATCCTGACGTGCTCTTGCATGTCAGCCTAACCCTCCTACATGCCTATGCTACTCCTCCTACACAGTAGAAGCATAATGGCCATCAAATTTTTTTAATATGTAATAAGGTTTTAGAGCCTTAGCCATCAATTCTTTTTAATATGTAATAAGGTTTTAGAGCCTTAGCCATAGAGACTTGTGTGAAAAAAATTCATAAGAGCCCTTAATCATTTGCAGTCTCCATGATTTATTATCACATGGCTTTCATGTCAAGAACCTTCTTGCTCTCTAGCAAGGAACCATAGTGATAGTGGCTACACCACTTGGATCAAGTGGCTACACCACTTGTCTTGGATCATGGAAGTCCCTATTAGAGAGGCTAAAGAGGCCAAGACAAGTGGTAACCACCACTTGTCTTAGATCATGGAAGTCCCTATTGGAGAGGATAAAGAGGCCAAGAGGTTTGTGAATCCCTCTTGTTTGAGCCCTTCCTCTAGTCTCTAATCAACTAAGTAATCCTTTCAAAAGGCAATGGTTAAGCTAGAAAGCTTGAACCACCTTCTTCTCCAATCATTCTCATTCTCAATCACACTCTCACTCAAGCAAGCAAGCATGCACACTCAACACACTCCACCTCACACTAAGCATGTATCCTCCTACAATCAAGTAAGCAAGAAGGTAAGAGAAGAAGAAAGATTTGCACTTGAGAAATGATTGAATTCTCACATTCACATTATCAAGAAAGCAAGCAGTTAAGAGAAGAATAAAGATTTTCCCTTGAGAAATGATTCAATTCCCCCATTCACATTATCAAAAGTTGTATATATATAAATGGGCTTTGCCTACCCATCTAACTTAAGTGGGTGCTCATTGGTGGATTGTGATATATTATTACCCACAATCATACATAATGTGAGTAAATCCTTGGCTAGAGGGTAGGAATTTTGGACGTACAAAAAAGAGTTAATAGGCCCTGCTGTGCTGCTGATTAGACTTGCTCTTGTCTGTAGAAGGTGTGAATGATGGGCATGTTGATGAGAGGATCTTCACTTCATCTTCATGATGCCCTCATCATACAAAAGTGTTATACCACCTTTAGACATTGGAGTAGTGGCTTTCCATTACTACAAGTAAAACACTATAGCCGGAGAGGAGGAAATCATAAGATAACATCTCTTTAAAGCATGTCTGCATCTTGATTGCTTCGAAAAATTAAATGGATACAAATAGACCATATATTTGGCAAAGTGCGGGCCCAAGGTTGATATTAAAGGCAAGGCTTGCATATAGTACTTGTGATATTTATACATAAGACCCTTCTCTTCTTTAAAAACTTATAAACAAATGCAGATTGTTTCACGAAACTTGATAGAAATTTGGTTGGTGACATCTAGTGCATCTTGATATAAGGTAATAAATTGGACTATGAACCCACACATCCACTCTTCTGTTAGGATCATGCCAAACCATAGAGACTCAAATTTAGGGAACTTGAGGAGGAGATGGTTGATTTTCTTTTTGGCTTCATATTCCTTCCACCTTATGGGCATGCATAGTGTCATGCACATTGGGTTTACTTATGTGCCTGCACATCAACATGTAAATTGGGTTTACTCTTTGGAGTGCAATATGTGGCCCAACACTCAGGATTGTGGAGGTAATGGAGCCGCCATTTGGGCTAATTATTTATTTTTGTGCTTTTAAATACCATGCCATCTAATGGCCTTTTGTTTCCTCTGTGATCTTCAATGGGCATGGTTACATAGGCTTGAGGTCCCACTCATGTGGATCTACCTCAAGAAACCCTTCAAACAATGGCTACAAAACATGCCCATTGAAGCACAGAGGAAACAGAAGGCCAAAAACTCTTCAAATAGAACATGGCTTGGCTTCATCATAATCATGGATTTATGGTAGGTGGGAGAGATCCTTGGGAATCTCCTCTTACAATCTTTCTTTTTCTTCAAATAGAACATGGCTCGGCTTCATCATAATCATGGATTTATGGTAGGTGGGAGAGATCCTTGGGAATCTCCTCTTACAATCTTTCTTTTTCTTCAAATAAAAACATAGCGGGATTAAAATGATCAAGTAGGGGGTCGCACGCCCACTTTGGCTAGGTTCTCTGTGGATGGGACCTCACCTCCTTGTGGTTTGTTGCCCTGATGTCCTTAAAAGCATCGATGTTGAGGTCCGGGAATTTCATCCATTGGGCTAGTCTTCACTCACTTGGCAGTTCCTTAGAAGGCCTTGACATCCTTAGGTTGCTCTCATCAGTAATTATGCTTGAGGGTGACTCTTTATCACCTTCTTTTGGACCCTTGCTCCTGGCATGCTCGGCCTCTTTATTGGCTACTTCACTAGGTCCTCCAATGCGCCTAACTCTTTATCACCTTCTTTTGGACCCTTGCTCTCTGGCATTCTTGGCCTCTTTATTGGCTACTTCACTAGGTCCTCCAATGTCTCACCCTCTTGATTGCCCATTTGCTCTAGCTCATCGATAAAATCAAGTGCCTCATTCCCCTCCCTCTTTGTCACAAAGAGGTAGGGTAGGCCACTAGGGGTGTACAATGAAAAAGAGCACTTGGCTACCTTTTTCTCTTCAATTTGTGCCACAAGATAGCAGTGAAGAACTACCATAATGATTGGGTCGGTAGCCACAATGGACTAACTTGTATATGTGGCCCTCATGTCAGAGCCATGCTCTCTTCATGAATCCATGTCTCGACATGGTCTATTATTGCATCCATCATGGCAACAGGCTTTGCAAACTAATATGCATTTAGAATGATTAGCTCTACATCAGCCTCTGCACATGTATTCCTTAAAATAGTAAACAAAGCATGATAATTTGAGACCATGGGATGAAAATATATATATATTGGCTACTCCAGATATATGTCCCCTTTGAAGATCATCATATTCACTAGGTGCATGCATTCTGTTGGCACCTTTCTTCAAAGCTTAGTGAACATGTGTAAGTTGAATGGTTGGTCCAAGGTATCCTTGATATTATATAAACATGAGCGACATTGTCTTGAGAGCCAACTGGAGGTACTGGGCAAGGCTATGGTTTATAACACTAGATTTGGCAAACGGATTGCCACCTTCAAGATCAGCTGATCCTTTTTGACATCCACCCTAGCTGACTTAGCTGAGTCCAAGCTTACAAGCACATGTGCACTCTCTTTAGCTAACTCTTGCTAGAGACTTCTTTTGTTAGCATCCTTTTTGGTCATTTCAGTTGCATGAAAGGCATTGGTACTTCTATTAGCCTCAAGGAGGCGACTGACCTCCGCATATTGCTCATGAAAAGCTTGCAAGGCATTCTCTTTTTTACTTCTGTAGTTTCCCATGATGGCTTTGTCTTTTTTGTTCAAAATTGTTTGGTTTGGCCAAGAGTTCGGTCGTGACCCTATCAAGCTCTGCAACATGATCCAATTGTGCCCTTAAATGCATTCCAGCTCTCTCAGATGGTTGCATAAGCCTTTCATCTTTGGATTTAAGCATTTTGTGAACTTGGGCCTCCCACAATCTTATATGCTCTTGTAAAATGGGAATATGTTGTGTAGCTCCTATATGGCCCCTTTGTGCCTATATAGTGTGAATCTAGGAGATCTAAGCCATAAAATGTTAGATCGAATTGATACATCCAGCTTGGATGTTTGATTGTCCAGTTGCAGTTAGAGCATGGATGTCACAGTGTTCTTACATCTTTGGCTATCCATTTAGTAAGTTGCTTGGCATTTTGGGACAATGGTCCCAGGCTTTGTGGCACTGCATACATCCTTTCATACTCTCATGGTCCTTGCATTGTGCTCTCTTAGGGGCTTTTAGTTTCTTTTCCTTGCGGTTGTGGCCTCGGGGAAAGGGTGCTCTCCATGTCGGTGTCCAACAATGAGGTTATCACTAAGTCTATCCCTCTTGACTTGATCATATTTCTTTGTGGTTGTAGGGTGCTCTCCATGTCGGTGTCCAACACTGAGGTTATCACTAAGTCTATCCCCCTTGACTTGATCATATTTCTTTGCGGTTGTGGCCTCGGGGAAAGGGGGCTCTCCATGTCGGTGTCCAACACTGTGGTTATCACTAAGTCTATCCCCCTTGACTTGATCATATTTCTTTGGCCTTTGGTTTATGGAGCCTCATCAATTGTGGTCCTCCTCTATCCTACGCTTCTTTGATAGTGGGAGAAGTGACTCTATCTCCTTTCTCTCTTATGAGGGTTGTGTGTGGAGGTTTTCTGTACAATGGTCTTTCCATTGGTTCGGGTAGGGCCTGTAACCTTGAATAGATAATTTTGGCGAAACGAAGTCCTACTCCTAGGTACTACCCTCCTAACTTGGTAGTTGTTTTCAATTCTTTACATACTAGCAAAGTTTTGTATTGTAGCCTGTGCATCTTACTCTTTGTAAGCACGGTAGAGTTTAAGAAGCACCCTCATGTCTATCTCTATAAAATGGTTTGGCTTGTAAAAAGAGTAGTATGTACATATTTCTTTGGCTAGGTGACTAGATATAGTAGCCTACTGTCGGTCTAGTGAGGCTTTGTCAATTTTATGGGAACAAATAGGGATGCTCTCTCTACCTGTATGGCATTGTGCTTAATCTAGGCATGGCCCACTCTATGCAATCTTAGTGAGTTTTGAACTACCTCCATTGTTAGCCTTAGAATGACCCTTTGTCAGCCTTGGCCCCTTTGACTAGATCTACATGGAACGCATTAGTTGTGTGGTCATACAATACCATTTCTTGGAAGCATCCATTCCCTAGGGTGGTAGCTTGAAAAAGTTGAGGAGGCATACTTTTTGTAGTAGGAGCTTGCTAGCATTTGTATCCTCAAGAACAAGCCTATGGCAATCTGGAGATGGCACCATGGTATAATATGCTTTCTCTGTGTGACCATCCTTGATGTGAAACTTGAGCATATAGTTGTTCACTTTTTCCAACTCTTCAGCTCTAAAATAACCCACCCTTCTTGCAGTGATTTGATAAGGGATATATAGGGGGATTCCCTCCTAAGTGTAATAATGTGTTTCCTTTGTGGGCCTATGGGTCTCGGCTCCACCCCGTGTGATAGTCATTGTGGTTTGTGTGAGTGGGACTTACTTCTTCACTTCCTTGAGCTTGACTTGGACTTGACCATTATGCCTATAACATCCTGCATAGGTGAGATGATAGTTAACCTTGTAAATCACATCTCTAGTGCACAAGCAACTTGATTTTAAATAACCTTGTGATGATCTTAGTATTTACACTTGGACACATTTTGGCCTTTTGCAACCTAACTCTTGACTCTTATTCCCTTTGCACATTTTGGCCTCCACCCCATGACTCAACAATTCAGTGTGGGTAGCCCTTGCTCTTTTCTTTTTGCTTTATTTTTCTTGGTGCTGTTATTGGGTACACAACAACTTCATTTGCCTTGTGATTTGGCATCAACTTCATTTTCTTGGTGCTTCTATTGGGTAAGAAATAACTTCATTTGCCTTGTGATTCAACATGAGGGTGACATCATCCTTGTTACAAATAAGGTTTCTTCCCATGTTGCTATTGGGTAAGAAACAACTTCATTTTCTCTATGATTTAGCATGAGGGTGACAACATCCTTTTTACAAATAAGGTCTCATCCCATGTAAGGATTGAAGACTTCAAGGTCTTTGGGCCATTCTATAACAATGTTTACTTGTTAGAGTAGCCCGCCACTTTTGTTAGGCTTAGAGGAATGTTCTTTGTTCTAGAGGTTGAGGGGAGGTCTTGAGAGTTGTTCCTTCTCTTCCTCTGTCAATTGTTCCTCTATGTTAGTCCTTTTAATCCTTGCCTTTGTTAGTCCTTTTAAGTATTCATTTTTTCTCTGGCTTGGCTAATTTATATGTTGAATTTGAGTACGATGCAGATTCTTAATGTACTTTGGTTCTTGTGCTTTGTTATTAATAGCCACCATGCATCCAAATCAAGCTTTGTCCCTTAGTAATATCCTTGGGCCGCCTCAAGGGAGAATTCTGTGGTTATCCTGGGTGACTGGAACGTTTCTTCATTTAGTGTTTCTCCCTCTCCTTGGGATCCATACTAACTTGTCATCATATGCTGTTCATTGCAGGTTCAATATACTGGCTTTTGGAATCTATATTTGTTTTGGTTGCTTGACCTTAGCTTTTGGAGAAGTATGGGGTATAAGAATTTTGGTATCCATACCTATTGAAGTTTACCCTTGGGTATTGGTAAATTGGGGGCAACAAGGATTGTTAGTTCTTTGGATATTTCTTTGTTTCTTCTATGGTTCCTCCTTGGTTTTAGCTTGGGCTTCTCTACCTTGGGTTTATCTTTTGGCTTGTAGGCCCTTATTTATGATAGAGTTGGGAAGGTTTGTGGTTGTGCCTATTTTGATAAGGCTTGGAGTTTATGGATAATTCAACTTATTCGCTTGATCACACTGGCTTGTAACAAAATGAGAAATTTCTAGATCTCCAAGAAGACTTGTCCTAGTTCTCCTTTTGCAGCAAGAAGAACACTCATGGTTCTTTGCTTGAATTTGATGGTTGTGGTCCTTTTCCTCTCATTAGTGCTACAACCGTTGGCTCAAATTTGATAGTTGTGGTCCTTTAGCATTGTCCTCTAGTTAATGCTATAGACATGTTGAGCAATCTATCTTCTTTTGGTCAGTGCTACAACATTGGGTTGTAGTCTTCTAGCCATGGTTGTGCTACAACATTCACTCGGATTGCCAAACACATAAGACCTTGTTTGTGCTCTTAACTTGTCCATTTGTTTGTAGATAATAAGGGGGAGGCTTACGGTGTGGACAACCATAAATTCTTCCAAAAGAAAGTCCACCACATCATTTAAAAAATGAATCCCTCGATCACTTATGAGTTCTAAGGGACATCCAAACCTCGTGATGATATTCTCATAGAGGAACTTGATTGTGGCCTTAGCATCGGCCCATTTGGTTACATAGTCCATAGCCATGATGATATATTATGCTTGTGTGGTTTTCATTGGCGTGATAGATGTAATTAGTTATAAGGGAATTCTATCTCGTCATTCTATCTCGTGTTGTGAAGTAGTGGAACCTATCACACCTTTAAACATATTCTACTACCAACATCTCCAAAGAGTGTCAGCCACCATAATATAGCATAGAGGACCTCATACAAGCACTAATTTTTCTCTCAAAGTGCAAGAATATCAATGTACTCATCCTCACACATAGAGTCTTAGGATGTCATATCTCCCTTTTTTATAAATTCACCTCCTCGAGAGATAAGCATGTAGGGTGTTGTTGTCCTTAACTAATCGTCTCTTCCTTTTTAAGGACATTGATTCCTCCATGGCTCGAGAATTGAGCAATCTCATAGATCCATCTGGGCACTAAGCTGATTTGGAATAGAGGAGCTATGGTGGAAAATTGCCCTAAACTCCCATTGGTGTATCTCCACTCAAGATCCTTGACATACGGTCAGCTTTTACATGTGTTGACCCTTTTCTTACTAAGACAGTAAAATCAAACTCAAGAAGAAGCAACAACCACCCTGTGATGTGCCCCATGGTGCACTAGATAGAGTATGGCCTAATGGTACATAAAATACATTTTTTTTTGCAAAAAGATACTGGTGAAACTTCTTCACAGCATAAACCTTCGATAACAATCAACACTCCTTCTCTCTCGGTGGTCATATAGTTCTTCAACTCTCTTCTTTGGCTCATTCAACTCTCTACTAGCATATAGAAAATTGGGAAATCCATGTTCTTTTCTCCTAGATTGAGTTAATATGCATCCTACGACATAAGATGATTTCATAAGACAATCGCATCAATGTGGACATAGAAGATAATATAAAGGCTTGGCAAAATTGGCATATATGAATATAAACCTTCTATAATACCCTGTGTGCCCCATAAACATTTGGGGCTTTTTGGTCTCTCAAGTTTTATGATAACTTGGATATTTTCTTCCTCGGTTATGATCCCCCTTTTTGGAAACCACATGTCCTAGGATTCTCCCATGCCTAACCATGAATTTGTACTTTTTTGGGTTGAGGCATATCCTATAGGACCTGCATCTCCTAAACAGTTGCTAGCAGAGATGTGGGATATGCTCTCTTCTCAACTTTAAGTTCACACAGAGGTCATCCGTGAAGACCTCTATGGAAGGAGAAGACTTTGAATGAAGTGCTTTCTAAGCTTAGGGACATTAAGCAAAAGAGGATGTTTGTGGAAGATTATGCACAGAAATTTAATCAATATCTGAATAGGCTCACGAATGTGGAGAGACCTACGGATGAAATGTTGGTGGGATATTTCATGAATGGGTTGCGCAAGGAGCTACGGAATACAGTAGCAGATGTGGATATTGTAGCCGGTTTGGATGCATTGGTGGACACTACCACAAGGGTAGAAAAGAGATTTGGATTATCAAATCCAAGTTCAGCACACGAAAGAGCTCTAGGGATAAGAAGAATAAAAAGTCGAACGGGAAGAAGAAGAAGAAGTCAAAAGATGATAGCATTGCAATGAGGATTTAGAGGAAGAGTCAGACACAGATTTAGGCAATTCGGATTCAGAAGAGGATTCATAATTGGATAGTGAGGATGATTCAGACAATTCGGATTCAGAAGAGGATTCATAATTGGATAGTGAGGATGATTCAGACTGATTCAAGTTCAGATGAAGATGGGAACAGAAAGAAGAAACACAAAAGAAATCTAGTAATAAGAAGTCTAAGAAGAAGGTGAAGGATAGTTCGGTTGAAAAGATGGTAGAAAAGAAATTGAAGGAACTGGGAGTCAAAAAGTAGTCAAGAAGTAAGACAACTTACTATGACATCTATGATAAGGATGGCCATAAGACATCTATGATAAGGATGGCCCATAAGACAAAAGACTGTTGGTATACTCCAAATTTTAGGGGAGTAATCCCTAAAAGGGTACAGCAGACAAAAAGAAGATCTGATTCTGAGAAGGGAAAGGTGAAGTTAGTGAAGAAGGTGGAAAGTAACGAGGAAAAGTCAGAAGCATTGTTTCAGGAATTGCTAAATGCCCCAATGCATTTCACATTGGATCAATTGCTTTTGTTGGTTCCAATATTCAGAGACCGATTTTATTTGGCCGCGGGGAAGTCAAAAGTTCCAGAAATTTTGAATGAATTGGAGCGAAGTGTGGGGAGTTATCAGATCAGTCCTGATGATGTGGATTTTAATGTTCCAACTGTTCAACTAGAGTTTGATGATGAGATCGAATGTTTTTTGATGTTTTGCTAGATGGCGGTTCTGGAGTGAATATTTTGTTAGAAACTGAATTTTTGAAGTTGAAAAATGCAAAGTTGGAACCAACACCATTTCAAGTGAGGATGGCGGATCAGCAAAGGGTTCAACCAATTGGAATGCTTAGACGCCAATCTCTCAAAGTGCACGGATTACAGTTTCAAGAAAATTTTGTTGTCTTAAAGATGCAAGATGTAGGGAATGCTTATACAATGTTGTTGGGAAGGCCATGGTTTAAAACAGCAAAGCTTAAGCAGGAGTGGGAAAAGAATGAAGTGATATTGAAAAAGGGGAAGAATTTGGTAAGATTTTTGATGGGCTCTAGGAAGTAGTTGTCGATGTCACTGAAGCCGATGATGGCTCAGACAATCAATTTGGCAGAAGAAATCGAGGATGGTGAACAGGCCTATTTCTTGGCGGGGCTAATCCAACAGTAGTTCCTGTATTTGAAGTAGATGTGGAACGGATTATTGATCGATATGCCTTGTAGGAGGAATCAAAGATGGTTTTTAGTCAACCTGTCGAGAACGGTTCAGCACAAGATCAGACGTAGAAGTCAGATAAGGCTGTCCAAGATAACCTGAAGGAGGGTACGGATTGTTTAAATGGAGATGTTGCACCAAAGGAGGCAATCAGTCGAGGAGAGTTTTTGTATGACAAGTTGATGGACAAGGTTTCAAGAGTCAAAGAAGATGATATGCAGGATCTAAATCTGGGATCAAAGGAAATCCGAAAGTAGTCAAAGTCAGTGTCCATTTGCATGAGAAATTCAAGGAGGATTTGAAGGAATTGTTACAGGAATTCATTGATGTGTTTGCTTGGGATTATTCTGATTTGAAGGGTATGGATCCTGAAGTTTATAAGCATCAGATCAATCTGAAAGAGGATGCAGTTCCAGTGATTCAGCAGAGGTATCGAATGAATCCAAATTATGCCAAACAATGGATAAGATTTTGCAAGTTGGTTTCATAAGGCCAGTGGATCAGGTGGAGTGGTTGTCACCAATTTCAGTAGTGCTAAGAAGTCAGGAAAAATCCGTGTGTGTGTGGATTATAGGAAATTGAATGCAGCAACCATTGCAGATCCATTCCCATTGCCATTTATTGATTCAATTCTGGATGATGTAGCAGGACATGAGATGTATAGCTTTCTTGACGGGTTTTCAGGGTATAATCAGATCCAAATGGTTGAAGAGGATATAGCAAAGACTGCATTTATTACTGAATGGGGAGCATTTGCTTATACAGTTATGAGTTTTGGTCTCAAGAATGGACCACCTTCATTTTCAAAAGCAGCTTTCAAAACTTTTGAGCCATATGTGACAGAGTTTATGCGGATCTTTATGGATGACTTTTCAGTGTTTGGAAAGAAAGTTAAGCATTTGGAGTATCTCAGGAAGTGTTTTGAAAGATGCAAAATGTTTAGAATGGCCCTAAATCCACACAAGTGTGCTATTACAATTCAAAGAGGGAAGGGCCATATCATGTCGGAAGAAGGTATGTCGATTGATGTTGATAAGATTAGTGCAATTCAAAAAATAGCAACACCTGACAACTTGAAGGCACTTTCAAGGTTTATGGGTCAGATTAAATGGCATAATCGATATTTGAGGTATTTGGCGGATGTTAGTGCTCCATTGAGTCATTTGACAAAGAAAGATGTGGAGTTTGTATGGGGTGAGGCTCAGGAAAAAGCATTCCAGATCATGAAGAAGATGTTGATAGTATCTCCTATTCTCCAACCACCAGATTGGGAGTTACCTTTTCATGTATTTGTAGATGCATCGGATATGGCTGTTGGAGCAGTTTTGATGCAAAGAGAAGATCTGGGGATGGTTCCGACCAGTCTATTATGCTAGCATGATGTTGAAGCCAGCATAGAAGGATTACATCGTTACAGAACGAGAAGCTTTAGGGATGATTTTTGCATTGGAAAAGTTTAGGCATTATCTATTGGGGAACAAAGTAGTCTTTCATGTTGACCATGAGGCGCTGATATTCTAGTGAAGAAGCCAAAGTTGGAAGGAAGACTTGCCAGGTGGATGCTTTTGTTGCAGGAATTCGATAAGTCCTCCACAAAAGCAGAAAGAAGGGGGTAAGTTCAATTTCTTTCCCCAATTGTCGTGTTTCAAAGCCGAATGCAAAGACAAGGACAATTACAATATTCCCTAAGAGGTTTGGGGAAGTGTCGGGGGAGCAGACCCTAGTGACGACATCGCAAAAGTTAACACCATTTGTCATAGGTGCGAGTTTAGTTTGCCAGGGAATTTTTTAGTGCAGGATGCAATTCAAAGCCTATTTGATTTGAATCGGTTCATCAAGAACCAGGAGGCTATGCTTTCAACACTGGAAGCTCAGAAATCGGATACTAAGCAAGTTGATGTGTTGGAGAGAGAAGTGCAGAAGTTGCAGGAGAAGTTGGAAGAAGCGATGGAGGAGAAGAAAAGCTTGCAGGAGGAAGTGGAGCATGTAGGAGCTGTGATGCAAACCAAATATACAGAGCTTGTAAGTGTTGCAAAAGATTTTGGAGTGTGGGCGGATGGCCTAAAAGTAGCCACAGAGTCTCAATTTTAGGAAATGGAGGAGAGGATCACTTAGTTGATCAGAGACAATAACTTTTTGCTGAATCGATTGACGCCCTTGGTGGAGATGGAAAAGACAGCCTTAGATGGGCAGGCAGGCAGTTATTGGAGTCCTGGTTGTGGAAGCGGATGCGGATCTGTTGAAGAAAGAGGTGTTTGATTACACTCAGGAGTTATGGAGGCCGGCGACTACAATTTTTCAAGAGCATCTATCAGTGCCAATAGAAAAGTTCAAGTCTTGGTTCGAAGCAGCAGTAGGAAGCGCTGAGGAAAGAGAATCAAGAGATGAGGAGTACTATTGCAGAGTTGAAGAAGCAGTTGGAGGTAGAATGGAGTGTAGCGACGATGGACCAGATGGTAATATTACGGGATGAGACACCTGATAAACAAGATGATACTCTGTTGTTTTAAATGCTCAAGATGATGCGGAGCCGGATGCAGCAAAAGGCAAGAAAGCAAAAGTCGGATTGGGTGTAGTGGACAAAAGTGTTGGCAAACCAGTGGATTAGGCAGAAGGTTTGGCGGATCAAGGGATTGTGAGTCCAAAGTTAGCCTCTCGCTCAAGCCACTGGGCTATGCCAGGTGTTTAGGGGATGAACTTAGGAGGATTATTATTTTGTCATATGATATGTAACCTTAGGGAAATTAAAAGTGACTTTTGGGATCTTAGGGAAAGTTGGAATATCTTTTGGCGTTGGGATAGAAATGGGCAGTTATGTTTTGTGCGCAAGGGGGATGTAGACGGATGTAAGCAGAACTCTATTTTTGGGCAATGAAGAAGTTTGCAAGTTTGTCAATTTGTTGGTTTATGTTTATGTTTTTGAAGCTTTGACAGTAATGTTTATCAGTCTCATTAATGGAAGGTGTTTTCTCTCTTTGTAGTATTCTGTACAATGTTGTTCATCTTTGTTTGTCTTAGAGAGAATGTGGAAGTTAGAGTCATTTGTCAGATCAGAAGTCAGGTTAATTGACATCCTGTTCAATCTGCTAGGAAGTCACACTAGTTTACAGTGGAATTTCTTAATTGGCATGCATTTAATGAAGGTTACCTAGGCATGGCCTTGGACACAATAATAAGGGTCCCACACCACCAAATATTGGGCTAATATAAGCGGGCACAAGCATAAGCTCACTTTCAAAGATATGTTCAAAATCGCCTTCCAGACATCCTATAAATCGTTCCATCATTGAACCACTCAGTACACAAAGTCTCACTTTAACTTTTAGTAAAACTTTAGTGGCTTCTGCTACTAGCCTCCCATGGAGCTTCACTACCAATTTTGAGGATGAAACTATGATTAGGGAGGGTTTTATGGTGGTTAACCACATTGGCTAACATTACTCTAATACATGCAGGTATACTTTGGTACCATAATAACCTTTATGTAAAATGATTATGGGAAATTTTTGAGCTTATGACTTATGTAATGTTGGATGAAAGATCCGTGCCCCCTCCACGCAATGGATTCGGGGGTGCTGGCAGCGGAAGTAGCACTTCTTGCATGGAGTAGGATCCCTCACTCGGGGCCTCGTCCACCACGGATATCTGGATAAGATACTAATCCTTTCGTTCTTCAAAAACCGAACCCGAAAAAACTTCCCCCTACCGAAAAACATGGGCGATTCCTCCAGGATATTTGTACTCTAACGTAGTCAGGGTCATTACTAACCCACCAAACCTGCGAACCAAACAATGTCATGCCCATGGAATAATTAGTACTACCAAGCTTAATAATTGTTGTCAAGGAAAGGTTAACTGGGAATGTACTAACCAACCAATTTTTTTTTGAACTTGACTACTTGGAAGAAGCTAGATTGTGTGATGTATATGGAATGATAGTTGAAAAGCTAAGGTGTAAGGAATGGTTTAATGAAATGCTCAAAGACAAAGATATCAAAGTCAGGGAGACATGGTTCTCATGTTTAATACTAAAAACCAAAAACACAAGCTAAAGTATAAAGAGATGGGACTATTCCTTGTGTGCAAACTCACTCTACAAGGATCTGCATGCATTGAAACATTTAGCAGTATCGAAATGTAAGGATTCTTTAGGGTAGCAATCTTAGACACTACTATAGATTTTTAATTACGAATGTCTTGAATAAAGAGAATGCATAGGGGAGAGGGAGAGCTTGAGCTCCTTGCAAACAAATACACACAAGAGAGAGCAAGACACAAGAGAGAGATAGATGGTTGAATTTTCTTCTATCTTCTTCTCTTCTCTACAGCCATTAACTTAAAAGAGATTAAAGTACATACTATAAGGGAAAGTACTCTCTTCTATAGCATAAAATGGTCAGTCCATAGTGTGAACCTGACTATATGAGTTGGTGCTATAACTATGCCATAACTCTAGTACTCCAAAGTGGCTATCACATAACTTGTCATCCACTGGTGGTATATCAACCATAATCTCACCAACCATGCTAGTGGAATAGGTGTGGATGTTATTATCTAGGCAGGTCATCAAAGTTTGTAGCACTAGTTGAGCTCGATATCTCAACACTCTCCCTCGAGCTCAACTCCACATATTTCACTCCAAGTAATCCCCTAAACTTGTGGAGTTTCTCTGTGCTCAATTCCTTCATGAAGGTGTAAGCTACCTGATCTTGTACCGAATCACCATTACCTACTAGAACATTTTCCCTCATAAAGTGAAAATGCACCTCAATATGCTTCATCGTAGCATGATATATTGGGTTATTGGCCAACTATATGCTACTCATGTTGTCATAATAAATGATAATAACCTTATCCACCACTGGGCTGAATGTCTCCTTATAGTCAATACCGTAAGTCTATACACAACCCTGGGTAAACCAATCTTGCCTTATATACTTGCTCATTGATCCATCTTTGTTATGCTTGACCTTATACACACATATTTTCCTTAGGCAATTAGTACCTTTGCCTTCTTTTTCTCAGGAAAAAGTACTAACTTCCATGTTGCATTTGTAACTAATGCTGTCATCTCCTCTTTCTTAGCATCTTTCCTTTTTTATTTCCAAGTTTTTGCTCAAAACAAGTGGGCTCCAACTCCTATATTACTTTAACCATGTAAGCATAATGATGGGATGTATATCCATCCTATCGCAACCTATCAATAGGGTATCTAATCCTCGTAGACTTGTGTACACTTGGATCCCTAGGTGTCCTCAAAACATCCCTGGTTCTCCTTACACTAGAAGTAATCACACTAATAGAATTCCAAGCTCTCCACATCAAGGCTCTATTCAAAACCACTAGATTACCATCCACATATGAGTGACCCAGTGATAGATCATGCACAAAAGGTTGATCTATCTTTTACTTTACTTTGTGTTATACATGTGTACCTACATCTACCCTCAATCTACCTGCCCATGGGTCCAATGTTGAAGGACTCTCCAAGTCCACAAAGCACCTACGATTACTACTCTACATGTGGGGAAACATATTACTTCTTACATCTGCATCTTTTGTTACCTTCACTGGTGCCAGTAGCTACTTATCTCATCAAAGATAACATCTCTGCTTAGTCGCATCTCACAAGTGGTAGGGTTATAACATCTATAACCTCTATTCTCTAGGTCCACTAAGCACCTACAAGATGATTGCTCTATATGTGGGGAAGCATCATTACTTTTTACATCTACGCTAGGTCCACTAAGCACATGTGATTGGTGCTGCTCTATATGTGGGTTGGCATCATTACTTCTTACATTTGCATCTTTTATTGCCTTCACTCACTTGTGCATACTAGTTACTCATCTAATCAAAGGACAACATATTTGCTTCCTTGCATCTCATAAGTGGTAGGGTTATAACATTTATATCCTTTTTGATCCAAAGCATAACTAATGAAGATGCATTTCTCTCCCTTTGGATCCAACTTTGTTCTCACTTCATCGGACACATGTGGGACAACATCATTACTTCTTACATTTGCATGTTTTGTTGGCTTCACTCACTCGTGTATACTAGCTACTAATCTCATCAAAGACAACATCTTTGCTTACTTGCATCTCACAAGTGGCAGGGTTATAATATCTATAACCTTTTTTTATCTAAAGAATAACCAATGAAGATGCATTTATCTCCCTTTGGATCCAACTTTATTCTCACTTCATCGGGAACATGCACATATGCAATATGCCCAAACACTTTTAAGTGATTCACATCTAGTTTTATGCCTGTAAACTTATGTTAGGCATCATATCATGAACAACTATAGTGGGGGTCTTGTTCATAGTTGCTATGGCTTTTTCCCAAAAAAAACAATATGGCATATTCTTTTTAGACACATCAAGGCATGGGTCACTTCTACAATGTGCCTATTTTCCTTTCTACTACAACACCATTCTATTGTGGAGTGTACTTGCATGTAAATTGTCCCTAGTTTCTCAAGAAATCATTGAACTTATTAAAAGAAATACTCTCCCCCACCATTTGATCTCAGGAATTTTATTTGCATGTCTTTTTCCTTCTCGACCAAGGCTTTAAATTTCTGAAAGTGAGCAAACACCTCTGATTTTCTCCTTCATGAAATAAACCCACACTTTTCTAGTGTGATCATCAATGAATGTAACATAAATACATGCAACCTATAATTGTTACAGTCTTAGTCGGTCCCCATATATCTTAATGTATGGTCCCATACATCAAAATGTATACGTGCAACCTATAATTTTTACAGTCTTGTGGGGGGGGGGATTCCATCACTCCCCCAATGGCTCCACCGATCATCGGGAGAAGAGGAAGGTATTCCTTCGTAAGGTCTGGGAAGCCCGACACGCCAGTCGTGCTGCCACCGTGCAAAGAAGGGCTGGGCCGTGCGCAGTGCAACGGGGCTCAACTACATGACTCGATCTGACGCCGCTGGTGGAGTCAAACTCAACCTGATAGTAGCCACGCCCTAGAGGATGAATGTCTGTGATATGCAACGGAAGTCCTTGCATTGAAAGATCCTGTCACACATGCTCACACCGCCTTCTCTTACCAAGCTAGCATGCTTCACATACTTTATGCATGCCATCAACCTTAAAATTTGGCAAACCAACAATATTTTGGGCCTACATAGACTTCAACATGTTTAGCCTACTTACCAAGATAGCATGCTTCACATACTTTATGCATACTATCAACCTTAAACTTTGGCAAAGTTGCAATAATATTTTGAGCCTACATAGACTTCAGCCACTCGCCATTGTAGATTTTAATGACCAATATGCTTGTGCCATATGTCAATATGTGCAATGACACTTGTCCCATGTGCAAACATGGTTACCTTCACCTTACGCATGTTCACATACAACATAAACATCCTGCTGTTTCTGTTACCCTTGAAACTAAGCAACATTAATTTTGAAAGTCTTCCATAAAACATCCTTGAGGAATAAACCTCACTTATAGGCCTTGCTCAACCATTTGTCCGATAGAAACTAGGTTCTTTGTAGTATTCTCGGAACATGAAGATTATCTTTCAAGTACTTCATTTTTTGATCCTATTTAGACAATGGCACTTTACCAACATGTACGATGGGATGTGTAGTATCATCACTTACTGGTGTTTCTACATAACCTGGGGTTTTCATTTTTTGCATGTCTTTAAACCACTCACCATGATTGGTCACATGTGGTTAGAGGCACCAAAATCCACATACGAGACATCTTTAGATCATCCTAAACATCTCCTATTATGGAACTAAGCATATGCTACATTACAAACAACTGCTCACTTCTGTCATCACCACCCTATTTACTTGATGCATAGCTGCCTTGCTACTTTCCACTTTTAATATCATTCTACTTTTTATAGTAGTCCTTTTCCATGTAAACCTAGTTTGCCATAGTAATAATACTCTATATTATTTTCATTTTGATCTCTTTGCCAACCACATCGGCCCCTCTGGCTCCCCATGCCTCTAGAGTGGCCTCTTCCACCTATTTATACATTTGAATCTTATTCTTGTTATGTTGTCCGTGTTTTTTGTTTCTAGAATGACATCCGCCTCAGCCTCTAGATGATGATCTGCCTCTTCCTATACCTATATCTAATTAAAAGGCCTCCTCATTTGAATTTCTAGAGGACGCACCTCCCCCAATATTTATCTCCTCAAATAAGAAGGGTAATCAATTCTTGAAAATTAGGAAAGTTCTCACAAACTCCAATGGAGGTCTGAAATTGGATACATTCTTTACCAAGACCATTTAAGGTTATAGACACCATATTAGCATCATATAATAATAGTAATCTAATAGAAGAAAGGGTATTTATAAGCTCTTTGACCTTGAGTAATCATTTATACTAAGCTTTCCTCTAGTCACTCCTTTAGTTGATCTTCTAAGCTTGGGTATTTGTGTTGTACATCTTCACCAAGGTGTCCTAAGCCTCCTTAGGCATTTGTGCATCCTGTATATACATAATCCTAGAATATGTCACACTAACCGATAACCAATACAACACCTTTGTGGATTTTTCGTGCATGCTTTCTATGCCTGCACCTTGTTGAGGAGTCGATGATTCTTCAACAATCTCCATCTCCTTTTCATCACATGTGATAAACTCCTAATATCCTTTTCCCATAAGGAAATTCGTCATCCTAAACTTCCATGTGTGGAAGTTATTCTTCGCTAGCTTCTTACAATCTATGATAGACTGTTAGACATAAGCAGCAACAACTTACCAAACAGTGCTTGCAAAAAATATTTTGCTCTAGCGATAATATAAGCATGTTATAATGCCACTATATGTGAACAAGTCTCACATACACATACATCCACTAACACCTACAACACGTAGATTCTGTGCACATACTTTCCTACAACTAAAATTTTGCTATAACTTTGCACCAAACTAGATTCATTACATAGGCTTTTCTACAATCAAATTTCTGCTACAACTTTGCACCAAACTAGAGATTGGGAATATATACTCAAAATCGACACTTCATAGAGTGTATGTGCAAAAAACTTGCAGAGTCAAAATAGGGCCCAAAATGTGTCTGAATTGCGTCGAAATGCAAAAAAACTTAGTTAACTATGGGTATTGCACACAATATGGTCTCCTTCCTTCACCTAGGAGGATGCCTCAATCTAAGACAATGACTTTCTTATCTGCCTGTAGCTCTTATAGCTACCAAATGTGTTGCTCTAAAATCAAAGAGGGAAAGAGATGAAAATACCCTTACTCGATCCCTTCATTGCTTGCCTTGTTCTTGCCTCTTGCTTGCCGCCTTAGCTCTCACACACAAACTGAAGCTCTGAAACCATAAAGAGAATGCAGGGGAGATGGAGGCGGCTTGAGTTCTAGTAAACACACACACAAGAGAAAGCAAGACACAAGAGAGAGACGCATGGTAGAATTTTCTTCTATCTTCTTCTCTTCTCTCTACAACCATTACTTAAAAGAGATAAGAGTACATACTATAAGGGAAAGTACTCTCCTACTATAACATACAATGGTCACGGTCCATAGTGTGAACCTGACTATATGAGCTGGCATTATAACTATGCCATAACTCTAGTACTACAAAGTGGTTGTCACATAGCCTATCCTCCCAGTAGTGGCATATCAACCATAATCTCGCCATCCATGCCAGTGGGGCATAAGTGCGGATGCTATTACCTAGGCATGCTGTCAATGTTCACATCACTTGTTAAGCTCGATATCTTAACATTGAAGGCTATTCATCAGAAAAAAGAAGAGAAAACAAAAGAAGCTATACACTATAATGTGAGGCCGAGCAACGAGAAGCTAAGTCTAGACAAGAAAATTTGCGCAATCACACCACATTTCTATTAACATGGCCCAAGTCATTGACTTAGAAGAATAGGATTGGGAAGTGAAGCCTGTTCATGACCACCTAGAACACAAGCTCACACATCGAGGTGCTAGCCATTACCTAATGTCCCCCATCTAACTTGTTGTACATTGTAATAACCATTAACACCCACAAATGCACGAGTTGAAAGAGTAGACATATTTAAAACCTCTTGCATAGGATCGTACTACTATGTCTTACATTGGGAATAACCACTTAGAAGGGAAGTTCTATGTTATGTTGTAGGTACTTGCATGAACAAGTTCTCTTTGGACAAGGATAGCAAGAACTCCTACCATGCAACTATCAACCAAACAGGTAGTTGTTTTGTAATGACAGATGAAGAGCCCCTTTCTTATCAAACTTCAATACTAGAAAACCACTCTCCCATCAAAGAAGTGCTCCAACCCATCACACATCCAAACAAAGCCCACAACCTAGACAAGACACTTAAAAAGAGTCCTATCCTATACTTAGTTATAGGGATAAGTGACCAAGCTCTAATAAAAGCCTCACCTAAGTAGGATCAACCTTCATCGTCAACACAATTGGCCTCTCTAAAAACTAACCCAACTAACATCAGTACAGCTAACAAATCTAACCTTGCAAAATCTGGACCACCCCCATCAGTCCCAAGTAACACTAATGTTTCCATGTGAGAAGGGCGACAAGTGATGGGTACCAAAAGCAATGCTCCAAGAATAAGCACAAGGTTACTAATGAAGGACAACAAAAAATATGGGTACCTAAGAGGAAGGTCTATCATACGCCAATCTAGGCCACGCCACCAGTGGGACCATATAGTAGAACACCAAACCCCAACTAGTGGGACCACATTGTAAGATTTCTCCCTCCAGCTTTTGAAGTGTAAAGGTGTAAGAACCTCCCCTTCTGTTCTTGTAATTATTCCTCTCTCTGAAATAGAAGAAAGAACTTGTTTTACCCTGTTTTGGCCTAGAGAGAGAGAAAATGTCTAGAGAGAGGTAATCCAAAATTAAGATATCTTTGGATATAAAAATCCTCCTAGTGTCTAAAATATGGTTTCCTCTGAAACAGAAGTTCAAAATGAACTTTTCAATGTGCATTAGGAATCAATTAAAAATGATATAAGGGACCTTAGCCTAAGGGTCTAGATTTTTAGAAATTTTTGGATTATGATCCAATTAAGGGTTCTATGGACCAATAGGATTAATCCAAGTGTTGGGATGAGATAAATCCAAAGAATGAAAGAAAATAACAAAAAATGAGTAAATACTCACATAAGATGAAGAGTTGACTGAGTACAAGGTTTATTAGTTAAAATTTAAGAGATATTACTAAAAAAATGAGATATTTTGGAGAAATGATGAATTTTTGACACCTTGGTAAGGAGGGGGAGACCTTTGAGGTAGGCACCTATTTCACACATGTGGATGAGTTTTTAAGTCAAAAAAAATTGTGATATGTTTATCTCTCCTCTCTCCTGGATCAAACCAAATCAAAAAGGGAGCCAAACTGATCCAAATCTTATCCAAATTCAGCCAAACTGGAACTAGAAAAATCTAGAACTTAGTTGGACTCAGTTAGTGGCCTCCCTCACCTATAAATAGATCCTCATTCTTTTGTGTTCTCATCTGTGAACTATACCATGCTAGTATTACATTAAAATAATGATATTTTTTATTATCCCTAAAAAATCCTCTACTTTTGGAGAGATTGGAGCTTCTCTCTCTCTTCAACAATTCTTGGAGCTTTCTGCTCAACATACTAAACCAATTGATTGGTTGGGGGCTTCCTTTCTAAGATAAAGAAGCAAGCCAAATCAAGAGGTAAGAAGTAATTTCATGGTTTTCATTAATATTCTTAAAAGATTTCACTTCTCAACCCCTCTCAAGCTTGAGAAGTTTCAAATCAATTGTTTTCATTGCAAATCAAGATTTCTATAAGAATTCTAATGATTAATCACAAAAAGTTAGTTTTTATGCTTAATTAGGATGCTTTTTATGTATATCTCTCTCTCCCCAAAAGAATAGTCATTCCTATGACTAATTCTTAATTCAAAATCAATCTCTAAGCTTGTTAAGCTAGAGGTTAAGAAAATGGCTTTTTTATGTTTTTATGCTAATAACATTATGGTAAACTTATGATTTAATTCCATAAATTGGATTTAGGTCTAAGGGTAGTATTCTATCATAATTGTATTACAAAGTCTTATTCTTTCTAGAAATATTAAAAATTATCAGTAATAGCAGCAGCGAAGCTATGGCAAAATTTTTAAAAATTAATACGTAGCTCATTTTTATGCATAATGTGAAATGAGGAATTCCTACCATATTCTAGGATTGGACATCCTATGCTAAAAAAATGATTTTTATCAAATTCATGAGAAACTAATTTTTAGTATTTATGCATAAATAATTAAATTAAAAAAAATAAAAATTTATGGTATTTTTATTTTTATGCAAAAAGAGGAACTCCCATGATAATGGAGATCCATGTAATTAAATGTAAAAAGAGAAATTTTGGTATATTAAAATAATGAATATTTAATTTAAAGAGAAATTTTAGATAAATTTATTTTATGTATAAGAAAATTTAAATGATAAAAGAGAAAATCCCATGACATTTGGAATTCAATCATTTAAATGGTAAAAGTGGAATTCCTAACATATTTAAAATAATGGATATTGTTATTGAAGAAAAGAGGAATTTTAGATAAATTTATTTTATGATAAAAGAGGAATTCCCATGAAATTTAAAATTTAATCATTTATATGCAAAAAGAGGAATTCCCATGATATTTGAGATCCAAGAAATTAAATAGAAAAAGAGAAATTTTTAGCATAATTCAAATTATGAGTATTTATCAAAAGAGGAATTTCAAGCATTATTGGGAAATATGGGTATAATTGATTTTTGTAAATTCCATGAATCTTTTACTTAAAAGAAGAATATTGAATATATTTCACTTGAGAAATTTGAGAAAGAATATGAAAATATCCATCGAGATAAAGCACTTTAACTAGGCCAAGCAATTGTAGAAATTTAGAAAAAGTCCCATCGGTAGTATCAAAAGTAGAAAATGTTACTAAATGTGAATACATGTGAATAAGATAAGAATACAATGTGAATGAAATGTGATATAATGTGAGTGGATGTGATAAGATGTGAGTGGATGTGATAAGATGTGAATGTGATGTAAATGGATATGGATTTGAAGAGATGTGAATGGGATGTGATGTGATGTAAATGGATGTGGATGTGGATGGGATGTGATGTGATGTAAATGGATGTGAATGTGGATGTGAAGAGATGTGGATGGAATGTGATGTGATGTAAATGGATGTGGATGTGAATGCGATGAGATGAGATTGAGATGTGATGATATGTGAAAGGAAGTGATGTGATGTAAATGGATGAGAATGAGATATGGACGTAATGTAATGTGGATGGGATGTATGTGATGTGATGTGGATGTAATGAAGGAGATGGATGTGAATGGATGCGATGAGACGTGAATGGATGACATGTGATGTGAATGGATGTGAATGTGATGTGATGTAAATAGATGTAAATAGATGTGAATGGATGAGATGGATGTAAATAGATGTAAATAGATGTGAATGTGATGTGATGTAAATAGATGTAAATAGATGTGAATGGATGTGAATGTGATGTGATGTAAATAGATGTAAATAGATGTGAATAGATGTGAATGGTGGATGTGAATGTGATGTGATGTAAATAGATGTAAATAGATGTGAATGGATGTGAATGTGATGTGATGTAAATAGATGTGAATGGATGTGAATGTGATGTGATGTAAATAGATGTGAATGGATGAGATGCAATATGAATGGATGTGATGTGGTGTGATATCTATATAGATGAGATGTGATGTGAATGGAGATTAGTGGATTGTGATAACAAATTGCTGCTATTAACCCTTGACCCAGTGGATCTAATTAAGGGATGACAAATTGAAAACCTGCATAACTGAAATTCCCATGGAGGAATGATCAGATGGAATTTTTGGTCTGATGATGGACCATTACTGTGTTAAGAATATGAATGAATTATTCTCTGATAATGAGTTCTATATGTTCTTCTATTAGAAGGGATCTTTATCCCAGGATTCTGTGGGGGGCTGACCAATCTAAAGAACCCCGAAATCAGTTGGATCTAAAGTCGGATTTGAATTATAAATAAAGGAACTTTACAAGAATTTTTGTATTGATAGGATCATGGATCGAGGTTGTCGTGGGTAGGAATGTTAACCCCCAGCTCGATGAGGAAGAGCTCGACTTGAATGTTCGTAAAACTCTTCATAGATCATAGCCTGGACCTTTCAAGGGTGAAGGGTAAAACTTGGGCAAGGCTGTGGAGAAGTGGATCGAAGCAATGGAAGAATACTTCGATGTCATCGGGTACAACGAGAAAAGTAAAATGGCTCTTGTAAGGCTGAAGATAGTAGAAACGGCCAGAGTGGCATGGAGAAACCACTGCGAGAAAAACCGTCTGGATCGGAACACAACACAAACATGGAATGATCTCAAAATTTACCTAAGGAAGAGATTCTGTCCTCCTCTCGACTTTATGGAAACCAAGATAAATGAATTCTTAGAGTTAACCCAGGGGAGCAGAGCTATTGAAATGTATCACCAAGCGTTGGCTCTCCTCCTCAAGTACTCGCCACCGCTGGATGAAGAATAGCTGATGGCCAAGTTCATTTGTCATCGCCACCACTGGATGAAGAATAGCTGATGGCTAGGATCATCCGGCGGGAACTAAACGAACCTTTGAATAGCCTAGTGAAGAATGCCAAGCCAGTTTCCATGGCCGAAGCAGTACGGATGTCGAAAGATTTCGCCAAGGCCTTTGATGTCAAGGTCCCACAAAAGCCAGCACCATCATCTTTCAAAAGATTTTTAGCTCCAGAAGGTGATTCCAACCTCTCGCCGCCTAAGAGACAACAAGGTCAAGCTCCAGATATGGAAATTTCCAGAAGGGAAGAAAGGTCCTTTTCCCGGAACTCAATCCCTTGGAATTCAACTTCAGAAGTTCCACCCTTGAACAAGGAAGTGAAATACTAAAACTATCAAGGATTTAGACATTGTGGTATGGATTGCCCAACTCCTTTTGGGGATCGAGGTTTTTGGGTGGGGAAATTAGGGACCAAGATTCTAGACTCTAGCTCCTTCCTTTCAGAGTAATCAGGCTCAGAGTAATCAGGTTCCTTTCCGTCAAAATCAGGAAAATCCCAAAGGTTGATCCTCTAACCAACCCTCAATTTCAATCCAAAGTAATGCCAGACCTCCGCCTTGGAATAGGGGAAGTTAAAGAGATGTTCCCAAACCGGCCGTCCACTTCCAAGGCAGTAAACTGGAAGTGATTGAAGAAGAAGAAGATGAAAGAGATTATACTCCACCTACGAGATGAGGACATCTCGCATTTTTTAAGTGGGATAAAGTTTCCTCCCTCCAGCTTTTTGAAGTGTAAAGGTGTAAGAACCTCCCCTTCTGTTCTTGTAATTATTCCCCTCTCTGAAATAGAAGAAAGATCTTGTTTTACCCTGTTTTGGTCTAGAGAGAGAAAATATCTAGAGAGAGATAATCCAAAATTGAGATATCTTTGCATATGAAAATCCTCCTAGTGTCTAAAATGGTTTCCCCTGAAATGGAAGTTCAAAATGAACTTTCCAATGTGCATTAGGAATCAATTAAAAATGATATAAGGGACCTTAGCCTAAGGGTCTAGATTTTCAGAAATTTCTGGATTATGGTCCAATTAAGGTTCCTATGTGCCAATAGGATTAATCCAAGTGTTGAGATGAGATAAATCCAAAGAATTAAAAAAAAACCAAAAATGAGTAAATACTCACATAAGATGAAGAGTTGACTGAGTACAAGGTTTATTAGTTAAAAATTAAGAGATATTACTAAAAAAATGAGATATTTTGGAGAAATGATGAATTTTTGACACCTTGGTAATAAGGAGGGGGAGACATTTGAGGTAGGAGCCTATTCCACACATGTTGATGAGTTTTTAATTCAAAAAAAATTGTGATATTTTTATCTCTCATCTCTCTTGGATCAAACCAAATCAAAAAGGGAGCCAAACTGATCCAAATCTTGTCCAAATTCAGCCAAACTCGAACTAGAAAATTCTAGAACTTAGTTGGACTCAGTTAGTGGCCTCCCTCACCTGTAAATAGACCCTTATTCTTTTGTATTCTCATCTGTGAACTATACCA
Organism: Cibotium barometz; assembly: GCF_041138505.1. NCBI lineage: Eukaryota > Viridiplantae > Streptophyta > Polypodiopsida > Cyatheales > Cibotiaceae > Cibotium > Cibotium barometz. The sequence continues at coordinate 37,966,441 of NC_141066.1, forward strand.
TGCCAGTATTACATCTGTGAACTATACCATGCCAGTATACATCTGTGAACTATACCATGCCAGTATTACATTAAAATAATGATATTTTCTATTATCCCTAAAAAATTCTCTACTTTCGGAGAGATTGGAGCTTCTCTCTCTTTTCAACAATCCTTGGAGCTTTCTTCTCAACATACTAAACCAATTGATTGGTTGGGGGCTTCCTTCTAAGATAAAGAAGCAAGGCCAAATCAAGAGGTAAGAAGCAATTTCATGGTTTTCATTAATATTCTCAAAAAAATTTCACTTCTTAACCCCTCTCAAGCTTGAGAAGTTTCAAATTAATTGTTTTCAATGCAAATCAAGCTTTCTATAAGAATTCTAATGATTAATCACAAAAAAGTTAGTTTTTATGCTTAATTAGGATGCTTTTTATGTATCTCTCTCTCTCTCTCCCCCCAAAAGAATAGTCATTCCTATGACTAATTCTTAAGCAAATGAATGCTTCTCATTGATAAATTCTTAATTCAAAATCAATCTCTAAGTTTGTTAAGCTAGAGGTTAAGAAAATGGCTTTTTAATGTTTTTATGCTAATAATAAAATTATGGTAAACTTATGATTTAATTCCATAAATTAGATTTAAGTCTAAGGGTAGTATTCTATCATAATTGTATACAAAGTCTTATTCTTTCTAGAAATATTAAAAATTATCAGTAATAGCAGCTATGGCAAAAATTTTAGAAAGTAATACATAGCTCGTTTTTATGCATAATGTGAAAAGAGGACTTCCTACCATATTCTAGGATTGGGCATCCTATGCTAAAAGAATGATTTTCATCAAATTCATGGGAAACTAATTTTTAGTATTTATGCATAAATAAGTAAATTAAGAAAAGAGGAATTTTTGGTATTTTTATTTTTATGCAAAAAGAGGAATTCCCATGATAATGGAGATCCATGTAATTAAATTGAAAAAGAAAAATTTTGGTGTATTAAAATAATAAATATTTAATTTAAAGAGAAATTTTAGATAAATTTATTTTATGTATGAGAAAATTTAAATGATAAAAGAGGAATTCCCATGACATTTGGAATTCAATCATTTAAATGGTAAAAGTGAAATTCTTGACATATTTGAAATCATGGATATTTTTATTAAAGAAAAGAGGAGTTTTAGATAAATTTATTTTATAATAAAAGAGGAATTCCCATGACATTTGGAATTCAATCATTTAAATGCAAAAAAAAAAAGTAATTTCCATGATATTTGAGATCCAAGAAATTAAATAGAAAAAGAGAAATTTTTAGCATAATTCAAATTATGAGTATTTATCAAAAGAGAAATTTCGAGCATTATTGGAAAATATGGACAGAATTGATTTTTGTAAATCCCATGAATCTTTTACTCAAAAGAAGAATATTGAATATATTTTACTTAGAAATTTAAGAAAGAATATGAAAATATCCATTGAGAAAAAGTACCTTTAACTAGGCCAAGCAATTGGCAAAAATTTAGAAAAAGTCCCATCGGTATCGGAAGTAGAAAATGTTACTAAAATGTGAATAGATGTGAATACGATGTGAATAAGATGCGAATACGATGTGATAAGATGTGCATGCAATGTGATATGATCGAGTGGATGTGATAAGATATGAGTGGATGTGATAAGATGTGAGTGGATGTGATAAGATGTGAATGTGATGTAAATGGATGTGGATGTGAAGAGATGTGGATGGGATGTGATGTGATGTAAATGGATGTGGATGTGAAGAGATGTGGATGGGATATGATGTGATGTAAATGGATGTGGATGTGATGAGATGTGGATGGGATGTGATGTGATGTAAATGGATGTGGATGTGGATGTGGATGTGAAGAGATGTGGATGGGATGTGATGTAAATGGATGTGGATGTGAATGTGATGAGATGAGATTGAGATGTGATGATATGTGAAAGGAAGTGATGTGATGTAAATGGATGAGAATGAGATGTGGACGTAATGTAATGTGGATGGGATGTATGTGATGTGATAAGGATGTAATGAATGAGATGGATGTGAATGGATGCGATGAGATGTGAATGGATGCGATGTGATGTGAATCGGGATAGATGTGAATGGATGAGATGCAATGTGAATGGGTGTGATGTGATGTGATATGGATATGGGTAGATGTGAATGGATGAGATGTAATATGATGTGACTAGATGAGAATGGATGAAGGACTATGGGAATACATATGATTGGATTAAGCAATGTGAATTGATGTAGAAGAAAGTGGAATAACGAGAAATGATGTGGAACAATGTGAAAAGATGAGAGTTCGTTAGAAACTGTATTTATGACCTGTTTTTAAATGACTGTTTTATGTCAAGAATGTTGGGGAAGCATTTTGACCATCTTGTGAATGAGGCCAATGGATGCAATGTAAATAGATGTGAATGGATGAGATGTGATGTGAATAGATGTGAATGAATGAGATGTGATGTGAATGGATGCGATGTAAATAGATGTGAATGGATGAGATGTGATGTGATGTGATGTGATGTGATGTGATGTGATGTGAATCGGGATAGATGTGAATCAATGAGATGTGTTGTGATGTGAATCGAGATAGATGTGAATGGATGAGATGTGATGTAAATGGATGTGAGTGGTGTGATGTGGATCAGGGTAGATATGAATGGATGAGATGTGATGGGATGCAATATAATGTGATTGGATGAGAATGGATGAAGGCCGATAAGAATACATATGATTGGATGTGGATTAAGCAATGTGAATTGATGTAGAAGAATGTGTAATAACGAGAAATGATGTGGAACAATGTGGAAAGATAAGAGTTCATTAGAAACTGTATTTATGACCTGTTTTTAAATTACTGTTTTATGTCAAGAATGTTGGGGAAGCATTTTGACCATCTTGTGAATGAAGTTTCAACAGTTGATGGAAAGTCAATGGAGGATGTCTCGCCGAGGTCTTAACCAGCCTCGGTTTGATTTAAATGGTGAGCTTCTGGTACGGTGGATGAGGGACAAAGGAAGCAGCCTATGAGTGAAGCGCTAGGTAACCTGCAAAGGATCCTAGAGGGTGCTGACCATACGGTGCTCTGGCTCTGGGTCGCCAAAGATACCCACACCTGCGTCGAGGAAGAAAATGAAACAAGGTGTTAGAGTTGTTTTCTGAACTTGGGCATGGATCTGGTTGATTGACCTTGCTTGTTTTCTGAACTCGGGGATGGATTTGGTTGATTGACGTTGCTGGTCCTAAATGGATGAGTCTATGGCTCTTTTATATGGATCTGTTGGTTGATCTTGCTAATCTTCAACGGAGAGTCCATCTGGATTTTTATAAGTGAATATATTTCTGGGTATTATAAGCTAGGAACTATTGAAAAGGCCCTTGAGTGAATAGGTGGTGAGCGTTTTGGTTGCCAATGATGCCATAAGTACACCGATGAAAGAATGATTGGAAATTAGAATTCAACCGGATATTTTGGAGGATTATGATCAGTGATATTATGGTTTCATTAAAAGATTGTTTTAAAGATAGCTGAATCTATGAAACAGGCAGTTTCGTATTGGGTGTGTAAGTGGTATGACTATCTTGAAGTTTGCATGAAGCGCCGGCTAGGAGGCCTGGGAACTCTTTTCCTTGGTACCCGGGACAAAACATAACTAAATTTCTAAATGGATCCTATCACTATAGTGGTTGGGCGGTTGGCTAACCCATGGGACTAGATGGGGTTAGGCTTGATGGATCCGTAAAATGAGACTCAATTCTGTTATGGTACGATAGATGAAGTAAATCTCGGATAGTCCTTGTTCTATGGAAAAGAATCAACAGCTGTGTCTCTTGATGAAGAAAAAAGCGTTGGTCTCTATGATCCAAGTGCAAGTCTCTTCCTTGATCTGACCATGTGACTTACTAGTTCGGTTGGATCAATTTGGTTTGTTAAGGCTCTTGACTACATTAGAATAAAAATATCATGGAGGACTCCCCCATGCTTTCTGGGTCAGGGAAGTTTTTTCAGGTTCGGTTTTGGAAGAACCGAGGGATTAGTCTTTTGTTTGGATATCCGTGGGTGAGGCCCCGAGTGAGAGGCTCTACCCTATGTGCAAGAAGTGCTACTTCCGCTGCTAGCACCCCTGAATTTGTTGTTGTGCAGAGGGGGTAGGGATCTTTGAGTTGGTATCAGAGCGAATTGGCTAAAGTGGATCAACCGAGAAGCAAGAAATGTCAAAAATTTATGAAGTACCAGTAAAAGATTGTAATTGTGTGATGAAATTCATACAAATTGATATTCAAAATAAAAATTCATAAATTGGTAATTGGGTCTTCAGATGGAAGTACTCCAATTGTATGGAATCCCTGACTTGCTTGAGGCCTAGATATGATGGTATTTATCTTATAATTCCAAGGACCGTGACTATGCATATATACCGTGGATATATTTGCAGCTCTTTACTGACAATATATACGAGTAAATCTAAGACCTTGAAATTATAAGCAAAAATGCTCTCCAGATGATGAATTCAAATACTGGTTGATATGATTTTAGAATTCTAGTTGAGAATTGATGAGTTGATTTGGATTCCGATTGAAAGATAATGATTCCTGAATTCTGGTTGAAAGAAGATAAGTTGAACAAAGCCACAATGAGGATGAATGGGACAAATCCCAGTATGTTAATAACTAGAATGGCGATGACTTCAGCAAATCACTCTACGAGATTAGTGGATTATGCTGACAGATTGTTGCTATTAACCCTTGACCCAACCGATCTAATTAAGGGATGACGAATTGAAAGCTGCATAACTGAAATTCTCATGGGAGGAATGTTTAGATGGAATTTTCAGTCTAATGGACTATTACTGTGTTAAGAATATGAATGAATTATTCTCTGATAATGAGTTTGTATGTTTTTCTATTAGAAGGGATCTTTATCCCATGATTCTGTGGGGGGCTAACCAATCTAAAGAACCCCAGAATCAATTGGATCTAAAGTCAGATTTGAATTATAAATAAAGGGACTGTAATTATTTCCCTCTCTGAAATAGAAGAAAGATCTTGTTTTACCCTGTTTTGGCCTAGAGAGAGAAAATATCTAGAGAGAGGTAATCCAAAATTGAGATATCTTTGGATATAAAAATCTTCCTGGTGTCTAAAATAGTTTCCCCTGAAACAGAAGTTCAAAATGAACTTTCCAATGTACATTAGGAATCAATTAAAAATGATATAAGGGACCTTAGCCTAAGGGTCTAGATTTTTAGAAATTTTTGGATTATGGTCCAATTAAGGTTCCTATGGGCCAATAGGATTAATCCAAGTGTTGGGATGAGATAAATCTAAAGAATAAAAGAAAATACCCAAAAATGAGTAAATGCTGACATAAGATGAAGAGTTGACTGAGTACAAAGGTTTATTAGTTAAAAATTAAGAGATATTACTAAAAAATAAGATATTTTGGAGAAATGATGAATTTTTTACACCTTGCTAAGGAGGGGGCGACCTTTGAGGTAGGCGCCTAATTCACACATGTGGATGAGTTTTGAATTCAAAAACATTGTGATATTTTTATCTCCCCTCTCTCCTAGATCAAACCAAATAAAAAAGAGAGCCAAACTAGTCCAAATCTTGTCCAAATTCAGCCAAACTAAAGCTATAAAATTCTAGAACTTAGTTGGACTCAGTGAGTGGCCTCCCTCACCTATAAAGAGACCCTCATTCTTTTGTATTCTCATCTTTGAGCTATACAATGCCAATATTACATTAAAATAATTATATTTTCTATTATCCCTTAAAAATTCTCTACTTTTGGAGAGATTGGAGCTTCTCTCTCTCTTCAACAATCCTTGGAGCTTTCTTCTCAACATACTAAACCAATTGATTGGTTGGGGGCTTCCTTCTAAGATAAAGAAGCAAGAAAAATCAAGAGGTAAGATGTAATTTCATGGTTTTCTTTAATATTCTCAATGTTTTCACTTCTCAACCCCTCTCAAGCTTCAAAGTTTCAAATGAATTGTTTTTCAATGCAAATTAAGCTCTCTATAAGAATTCTAATGATTAATCATAAAAAGTTAGTTTTTATTTTTATGTATATCTCTCTCTCTCCCCAAAAGAATGGTCATTCGTATAACTGATTCTTATTCAAATGGATGCTTCTCATTGATAAATTCTCAATTCAAAAATCAAACTCTATGCTAGTTAAGCTAGAGGTTAGAAAATGGCTTTTTTATGCTTTTACGCTAATAAAACTATAGTAAGCTTATGACCTATTTTTAAATGTCTATTTTATGTCAAGAATGCTGGGGAAGCATTTTGACCATCTTGTGAATGAGGTCATAGAGACCTAAGTGATAAAGTTTCAACAGTTGACGGAGAGTCAACAGAGGGCGTCTTGGCGTAGCAAGGTCAGCTGATGTCTTAACCAGCCTCGGTTCGATTTAAATGGTGAGCTTCCGGTACGGTGGATGAGGACCAAGGAAGCGGCCTATGAGTGAAGCACTAGGTAACCTGCGAAAAGGATCCTAGAGGGTGCTGACCATACGGTGCTTGGGCTTTGGGTCGTCGGAGATACCCACACGTGCTTTGAGGAAGAAAATGGAACAAGGTGTTAGAGTTATTTTCTGAACTCGGGCATAGATCTGGTTGATTGACCTTGCTGGTCCTCAAACGGATGAGTCCATGGCTCTTTTTTATGGATCTGTTGGTGGTTGATTTTGCTGATCTTCAACGGAGAGTCCATCTGGATTTTTATAAGTGAATATATTTTCGGGTACTATGAGTGAGTGAGTGTTCTGGTTACCAATGATGCCATAGGTACACCAAAGAAAGAATGATGCCATAGGTACACCGAAGAAAGAACGATTGGAAATTAGAATTCAACCCGATATTTTGGAGGATTATGATCAGTGATATTATGGTTTCATTAAAAGATTGTTTTAAAGACAACTGAATCTATGAAACAAGCAATTTCATATTGGGTGTGTAAGTGGTGTGACTATCTTGAAGTTTGCATGAAGCGCCGGCTAGGGGGCTTGGGAACTCTTTTCCCTGCTGGTAACCGGGACAAAACATAACCAAATTTCTAAATGGATCCTATCACTAAAGTGGTTGGGCGGTTGGCTAATCCATGGGACTGGATGGGGTTAGGCTGGTGGACTGATGGATCCCTAAAATGAGACTCAATTCTGTTATGGTACGATAGATGAAGTAAATCCTAGATAGTTCTTGTTCTATGGAAAAGAATCAACGGCTGTGCCAGGAAAAAAGCATTGGTCTCTATGATCCAAGTGCAAGTTTCTTTCTTGATCTGACCATGTGACTTACTGGTTCGGTTTGATCAGTTTGGTTAGTTAAGGCTCTTGACTACGTTAGAATAAAAATATCCTGGAGGAATCCCCCGTGCTTTTTGGGCGAGGGAAGTTTTTCCGGGTTCGGTTTTGGAAGAATTGAGGGATTAGTCTCTTGTCCAGATATCCGTGGGGGCGAGGCCTCGAGTGAGATGCTCTGCCCTGAGCAAGAAGTGTTACTTCCACTGCTAGCACCCTCGAATTCGTTGCGCGGAGGGGGCAGGGATCTTTCAAGATTGGTCACAAGTTTGCCATGTGTTTTGCATACGAAAAGTGTAAATTAGTAAAAAGTGATCCTTAGGGTCACCAAATTGCATGGGCAACATTTGGAGAGAGTGTCTTGGAAACTTATAAAGCTCAACCAGGAGGCCTACATAAAAAGATCAGTAATAATAACTGGAGGAAAGCTTATGGGCCCACAAATTTAGAAGCTACACACCTGGCTGACATGGAATGTGATGCAGGTGGCAGTAAACCAGAAGGCCAAGCATTCAACGTGGGCAACAGCAAGACGGCTCAACCTGGTTTGTGGGATACTTGATCACAATCCTTGTCGTGTGCACATTCTGAAGATGGAGTCCATGGCTACCAAGGCTAATGAGAGGCTATCCGAAAAGACACATGAGCTCACCTGCAGAACAACAGATTTCAATAAGAAGAGGGACACGTTACTTCGCAATGAAGGCACATCATCTGTTGCGCAGTTGTCTTGATAGCAAACATGGAAGGTCACAAGCAGCCCAGCTGGAAGAGTTGAAGGTAGACCCGCACACCAACATGGAGCAAAAGCATAAAATTGAGCTTCAAATTTAAGCTTGCTCTAGGATGATCCAGTTGGTAGAAGTGAACGGGGACGTTGCATTGTTAGAGGTATGTGTTCTTTTCCCTAGTTGAACAAGTCCCTAGTTGAATAAGAAGTACTTACTTTACATAATGTTTAGCTCCTCCAAGTAGTTTTATTTCTTTTAAAGTAGTTTTCAGATACTGACGAGCACCTAGATATAGTTTAGTATCCATAAAAGTAAACCTTCTATAATATTCTTCTCTTAAAGGTAGTTTTTATTCCTTTAAAATTACTTTTTATATCGAGAAGTAGTTTAGTAGCCACAAAATATTTTTCGGAATGTTTAGAGCCCCAAAATAATTTAAACTTCTTTTAAAGTAGATTTCAAATTGTGAACAGAACCTAGAAGTAGTTTAATTCCCAAAAAATACTTTTCAGTAGTTTTTATTTCTTTAAAAGTAGATTTCAGATTGTGAGCAGAACCTACAATTAGTTTAGCATCCAAAAATACTTTTCAGTAGATTTTAGATTGTGAACAGAACCTAGAACTAGTTTAGTGCCCAAAAAATACTTTTCAAGTAGTTTTTATTCCTTTAAAAGTAGATTTCAGATTGTGAACTGAACCAGAAATTAGTTTAGTGGCCCAAAAAATACTTTTAAGTTAGTTTTTATTAGTTTAAAAGTAGATTTCAGATTGTGAACAGAACCTAGAACTAGTTTAGTGCCTAAAAAATACTTTTCAGGTAGTTTTTATTATTTTAAAAGTAGATTTTAGATTGCGAATAGAATCAAGAATTATTTAGTACCCAAAAATTACTTTTCAAGTAGTTTTTATTCTTTTCAAACTAGATTTTATATTATGAACAGAACCTAGAAGTAGTTTAGTACCAACATAATACTTTCAGCTAGTTTTTATTTCTTTAAAAGTTCTTTTTAGATTGTTAACAATATCTAAAAGTAGTTTAGCACACAAAAAGGTCCTTTTTAGAATGTCCTTATATCTTTTTAGATTATCCTTATATCTTTCTAACTTATTATGCTATGTCTTTTTGTGAGACTGTATAGGCTGAGCTAGAACAATTGTAGATAGAAGTTGAGGATACTATGTAGCATTTAGCATTTATAGCAGAGAATATGGCGTTACATTTTAAGCAAGGTGAGAATCTGTGTTTGGTACCCACACCCTACAAAGCACCAAAAGATGAAGAGGCCACAATCAAGGTGGCAGGCAAGTGTGCTGGGTGTGGAGATTCATTGGTTGCTACAAATGTAATTGGTATATATATGCTGGCCTACAAACACAAATACCACCCTTTATGCTTTGAAAGTGTGATTGCCTCGAGTATGTTTTGTGTGGGTCTTGGCTGCAATGAGACCATCCCAGACAATGCACGATCGTTGCTTCTTGGGGAACCTCGGATAGTCGCTAAGCAAGAGAGTATGTAATCTTTCATGATGTTTGAGTATGTTATCTTTGATGATGTTTTATATGTTATGCTACCCTTTGGTATGAATCTTACACATATACTTGGATTGTGGATGCAAGGGATTTTAGAAGAAGGCGGCCCACATGTGTAGAGTTGGGGAAAGGGGAGAGTTTGGAGAAGTCATATGTAGATGAGTGGTGAGGAAGAGATGGAATCATTCCCTGTGGTGTCAGAGTAAGCAACCAAGCAATAAAATTATTGGACCCAATCCCATTGACCCCCCTTCGTACTTACATAAGCCCCGTGCATGCAAGAAGTTGTAAAGTACTTGCTATATGCACATGTTTTCACTGGCACCTGCCAATTTTTTGCCTCTTGTATTTAATGTGCATCTATAAGCATTGCTGCCACTGTTTGTATTGGCTGCCCCTATTTTATGAAATGCATCCTTTTTTAAAACTCCTTGTCATATGTGCCTCTTTTTAATGTGTTGAGTCTCCTTGCATAAAGTTTTAATAAATTTAGGTTGATGTGTTAATAATCATTTTGTTTATTAGAGGCCCGAAAGGCTCACGTGGCAATATAGAGGGTTGAGGAAATCGAGATTGACAGAGTGCCACCACGGTATCAGACTCTGTCAAAGTTCATAGATACAGAGGATCTAAATTGAGTGGTGTTGGCTGTTGACTTGCACGCGGTTCTTTTGTAGACATTCCATTTGAAGAAAGAGGAGCCTCCAAATCTGGATACTAATGATTACATACAGGTAAAGGAATCAAGAGAGGAGCCTCCAAATCTGGATACTAATGATTACATACAGGTAAAGGAATCAAGAGAGGAGGTGATCTACTTTGTGCGCAAGGATGCGGAGCCCTTCTTGCTGATGGCATGCTGATTTGTGAACGTTTATATTTGGAGTTCTACCCTTCTCCAAAATGTTCAAAAAAGGATGGAGCTTTGTTTCCCTCGTGCTTCGAAGTGGCTATGTACCTTGATTGGTCAAGAGTTATCTGATGTTGCAGATTTCAATTTTGATTCGGGCAACCGGGTTTTCTTTAAGAACTTTTATAATTTTTGGAAAAGGTTCCCAGGATACAATGAGAGGAACATGCTCTTGATTGACAACAACTACTATAACTGTAAGGTGAATAGGCCAAGTACATAATTGATTTTGCTATGAGAGCAAAAGCATAATTACATGGTAAATGAGCTTGGGGAATGGCTTCAAGTTGTTGATTGCATACCATTTGTAGAATGTTGGGACGGTCCGTGCAAGATGATTCAGATAGGTTTGTTAACAATAAATTGAGAAAAGGTGGGGCCATCTTGTCTTATGCTGCATAATACATGAAGTAAGGAAGGTAGTCCTGTAGGTAGCACTTAGATGTATGCAAGTGCAAAATGTGTTTTGTATTATCACTGACTTTTTCAGAGACCTTCAAGGGTGTAATAGAACCAATTTTTGTATGTACTCGTATTATGACAATCTTATTGAAACCCTAGATATTTGTAAACACTTTTTGGATCTTGAGTTTTTGTAAACTCATTTTGTATTTGATAAATGTAAACACTCTGCCATAATTGTAAACTCATTTTGGATTGAATATACAAGTAGTTTACAGTACTTGAAATGTAGTCTATAGTACTTCTCCAAGTAGTCTTAAGTACTTCTCCAAGTAGTCTTAAGTACTTGAAAATATGAGCTTACTAGTGACCATACCTAATGTCTCTTTGGTGTAACTTTTTGTTGCTTGAGACACCCTACATGTAAGAGCAAGCAGTGCTAGACAAACAAAGTATCATGGGTCTTGTCATCAGAAATATAGAAGTGTATAGCCTTCTGCACTTCATTTGACACCTTGCAAACATATGTGATGTGAACCAACATAATGACCTGAGAAGAATACCAATGCATTGACTGTATTTTATTTTATTCTTTGAATGAATAGTTCTTTGCAAAGTCAGTTACATAGACCACCACGTCGTTTGGAAACTTTAACAAGCAATTTTTAAATTGTTGAGCCTGCCACCTGACCATGAAGTTGTGCTTGGTGAAAGAGGGAATATGCTTCTGAAACAAGGATATGAAATCCTTGCCTTTTAAATATGCCAGATCCTTTCGTTTCTTCTTGTTTCCTTCTTCATCATAGTATCCAGACTCAATGTCTTCAAAAACCTTGACTGAAAGCAGCAAATCATCATTGCACACTTCATTAGGACATAGCATAAGCCTACTTGTGCCACAATCATTGCACTCAGCAAACAAGACTTCGCATGGAACTTTGAAGATGTTGGCTTTGGACAAAGTACTGACTCTCCCAAAGATCTGTGATACTATGATGTGTATGCTGAGAAACTCTACATAAAGTGGGAGCTGCCTTTGGGCTACATACCAGACACCTACATGTACAAGAAGGGCCATGAAGCCCAAATGATTGATGGTGCATGTGATTGAATACATCTCTTAAAAACATCATTTGCACATGAGCAATACAACAACAAGTATAACGATCTTTTAGTGTTCGCACAAAGAAAGGCTTCGGTCTCACAGAAAACTTCTTAGAGAGGTCTGTAAATGTGGTTGCGGGTCTTGAAATCTTTCAAAAAACTCCACCTGCTAGACAGAAATATTTACAATCAAGTATAAGTGCTTCATACTACTCCAAACTACTTTTGAAAGTATTGTAAACTAATTTTGAATTAATTGTAAACTAGTTTTGAATTATCTATAAACTACTTTTAAATAAACTACAAACTACTTTTGAAAGCACTATAAGCTACTTGCAAAGTAGTTTGGACTGCTTATGGTCTATTTACAAATTACTCTGAACTGTTTCAGAAAGTGCAGGCAATTATTTTGTAAAGTACTTTAAGTATACTAAAAGTTCTTTGTAGACTACTTGTATGGAACTTTGGACTATTTTAAAATCATGTAAACTACTCTAGAGAGTGTTTTAGAGTTTTTTAAGACCTCTTTTATACTTTGGGCTACTTATAAAGTTGTTTTTGTAAGTACTCTATACTACAACAGAAATCATGTTGATAATTTCACGGTGCTATAGACTACTGGGAAAATATTTTGTCCTGCTTGTAAATACTTAGGACTACTATAAAATTCCATAAATAGCTTAGAATTTGTTTTCACCTAGCGTGAAGTACCTGGGACTTGTGTTGTTGACACAATGATTGCTTGTGAAGTACTTTGGACTTGAGCTTGCTGTGAAAGGTTTTTCTCTAGTACTTGTATAGAAGTTTGGACTATTTTCAAAACACTATCAACTACTTCAAAAGGTGCAAGACACACATTTAAAACTTTGGACTACTTATAACGTAGTTGCTATAAGAACTTTATAATGTAGCTAATTCATATGGATAATTTCAAGGTATTGTGAACATCATTCAGAGTATTTTGCAATACTTTTGGGATAATTCTAAAGCTTACAAACTTAAAAGTCATTTGCACATTTTTTGTACTTTGGACTCATGCTAAAGTATTGTTGATTAATTTTTAGATACTATAGACTATTCTGCAATAGTCCAACTATACTTTTGACCATCTTGAACATGTGGACATATCACTTAGGCACTTTTTAGCATTCAAACTACTTTCAAAATTTGATCAAGAACTTTGAAGATTTTGTGAGATATGTACCGGGGGTTCGTTAAGCAAATTTATAGGATGTTGCATGATAGATTTCCTCTTGGCAAACATCCTTTTTAAGACTCGGGTACATCCAAAGGAGAAAACAAGGTCCTTGACCTCATTTGTGAGGATACTACTTTGAGGTGGCTGCCTTTGATATGTTTGCAAGGGCAAGGTGCCATCGTCCTGCGAGCTGTAACTACAACAAGATTTCTACGATGGATGCCTAATAGCTTTGCTCCTTGTGAAAAATTGACACGTTTTGAGTTGTTGTCCTCACTATTCACCATCATCATACACGCTGATCTCTTGAGCAAAAGCTCATCTCCTGATCGGGGAACCTTCACTTGCATCAAAGTGTTCTGTATGTTTGATAAAATAACTCCTTCAAGACCTAAACTTGAAGGCTGTAGATTCTTAAAAGTAGGATGGAGAAGGAGCTATTGAAAAATCTCCCTCTAGGTACTAATGCCAATTCCTTGGGTGGCCTCTTGCTCTAGCAATTTGCAACAACCTTGTAGATCTTCTTTTGTTGAAATTGTGCAATTTCAACAGTCTCCCCAAAGCTTTGCTCAATGACCTTCTTCCGTGTTCGTTCCTTTTCTTCAAAGCCCATTGCCCTTGTAGAGACATGGTAATTTTCCACGCTTTCCCTAGCTATATTTCTGCCTTTCGTAGCCATATTTGCACCCTCTCTAGCCATAATCTGTAGCAGTTGTACATCCATGTACTCTGTAGGTGTGTGTGTGTGTGTGTGTGTGTGTGTGTGTGTGTGTGTGAGAGAGAGAGAGAGAGAGAGAGAGAGAGAGAGAGAGAGAGAGAGAGAGAGAGAGAGCAAGAAGAGAGCAAAATGGAGCAAGAAGAGGGCAAAATGGAGCGTTGGCCAAGAATCCTCCACCTACTGAACTGACCACATAAGAAAGAAACATAAATTTTTCACAGTTGTGTAAGATTACAAACTTTCACATTATTTTTCCTACTTGGAAAGAGATGTCAAAGACATTGGTTTTTGTACCACCTATCCATGCTTTCAGCCTAGTGTTCTGTACATCTGAAGAGATTAGAGAGTTTGGTTTACAAATGTTATGAAAGGATACAAAGGTTTTATGTCTTGATGTTTCTGTTGTGATATATGTGATTTTCATTGAGTTTTATGGAGATTGAGCTCTCGTGTGATTTAGTCTGATGACTGGAGAGTTGTTTTAGAGTCAATGTTTACTCGGTTTGTGTCAGTTGAGAAGTGGTTGTGTGTCAGATGGACATCAGAACTGTCAGCTAAAGGTGTATTGGTCTTGGATTGGTTGGTTTGAGTTGGTGTGAAGTGCTTGTGGGTTAATGCTAACAGCTTGGAGTCAATAGAGTGAACAGCTAGACGATCTGCGATCTGAGTGGTGTTTCTGGGGAAGCTATGAGTCAGCTGCTGTCAGCTAAGAGTCCAGAAGGTTGGATTTGGTTTCAGTGTCCTGAGGGTTTAGAAGTGTCAGCTGACACAGAGGAGAGGAAACTTGAGTCAACTGTGCAAGCCCTGAGAGGATAGTTAGGTCGGAGACAGCTATGTGTCTGTAGCGCAAAGAGCTTGTAGTGTGACCAGCTTAGAATCATCACCACAAGAAATCGGCATCATCTTCATCAGTATTCCCGGAAAGGGGGGTCTAAACCCCCCATCATTATTTCTATTTTGTGTTTATGTGTGAGTTGTGTTTATTTCTAAAATCCCCATCATTATTTCTATTTTGTGAGTGTCATGGGTACTTTGCTCATGTAGTTCCCCAAAAATGAGATGTTATAAACATTCAATGTACGTGTCATTGTTCGTGTGTTTTTATCACTTTGTTTAAGGCTCATTATCTATCATCCTTGTTGCTAGAAGCAAAGGGAGGTAACGAAGAGCTTATCTTGAAGCTCCCGTGGCTAGATCACTTTGTTTAAGGCTCATTATCTATCATCCTTGTTGCTAGAAGCAAAGGGAGGTAACGAAGAGCTTATCTTGAAGCTCTCGTGGCTAGATCGCTCCTTTGTGTAGCATTTGATGGAGTTAGAAGGCACTTACTTCCTTTGCATGTTGGATCTCACCTCTATCACTCCAAAGGGGGGTCTATAGGGTATTTCCAAGATTCACATCTATGTCCATCTTGTGTGTGTAACCTTATTCATATGTATGTGTGAGTGAACACCTACTTAAGTGCGAACACCCCCTTATACGTGGTTAGGATGAGTATGACACGTGTCATTAGTATGTGTGTATCTTGTGTATATGACATGCGTCATGTGTATGTGTCAAACAATAAGGCTTTTGCCGATAAAAGCATTATACTTGGTGGGTTTCAATTATCTCTCTCTGAGAGCATTATCTCTTTCTCTTTCTCTATCTCACTCTACACATCTTGCTACACACACCATGGATTTGTTTGATCCCCCTGTAGCCTAGGCCTTCAACCTGTGGAGCTCTCCAACCTACAAAGCATCTAGAGAACTTGGATTTCTTTAAACACATACTCTAGTGGAGATGTTATAAATGTGTCCTTACAAATATTTTGACATCAAGTGGGCCTACTCCTTCCACAAGAAAGATCTACAACTTTGGGAAGATCTATGGGATTTCTAGCTACACACTTTAAAGATATAGGACTCAATTAAAATTCAATTTAGACTTAAAGACATTCAAATCCATCATGATGCAAAAGAATATAGAGGTGGTATTATGGCTAGGAATTGGAAATCTAAGCAAAGATTTAATGTGGGCACAAAGAATAAAAATGGGGGCATGCCATAGGTCCCCAAATACATCAAGGCTTATATGCATAATTATTAAGTGGATAAAATCTATCATAAATGGGGAATCAATAATGTAAAATTGATATGAGTGAAGAGTAAATCCCCAAATTGAAAGCCTTTCACTAGAAAATGTTGTATTATGGCTTACAGGTTAAACATCGAGCCCAATTTTGGATAATTTCTTTGTATGTGTCTTTTGTAAATTCCACATTATAATTATTTTTTTTAAATTTTAAAAAAATGCAAAAACACACATCAATGATGGAATTGGATAGAAAAATGTTTAAGGTCTCCTTTTTTGGCCAAGTTTTATTGAGTTTTTGTTGGACCATTTATTATTCTTTTGGAACTCATCCATCCATAAGCTTGGTTCCTCATCAGCTTAATTTGTTGTTGTGTGATTTATTTGGACCAAACCAATGTAGGGAATATTCTTGGGAATTTTGGCAAAGATTTCCACACTTGTTACATGTTGTGATCACCTAAAAATAGACCCATGCGGGGGCAGTGGATGATCGATAAAAATATGGTTTTTCAAAGGGAATATTTATGTATTCTTCATGAAAAATGAGAAATGCGCCTTGAAGAAGAGGAGACATGTATGGGGAAAGGGGCATGATAAGAGGGGAAGATCTTAACCTTTGTCTTCACATTTTGTCATGGGTCCTCCAAAAAAATGCATCAGTCCCAATGTAATCATCTAGATCTCAATGGTGCAAAAAAAAGGGAAATGCACATGCCATGTTCATTTCAAAGGAGCTATACACGCATATATTGCATAAAGGTAATGGACACAAATAGATTATTATTTGTGTCTTGTCAAAGGGGCTATACACATTTAGAGTATTATACATAAATCACTAATGAAGTTGATTTGGTCATGTGGCCAATG